>NW_011467496.1:0-519 GCF_000754665.1 Bison bison bison | reverse complement strand
TAACACAAAAATAAAACTACAAAATAGGATTTAAAGAATCTAAATAGTAAGACCAGAAACTATAAAACTACCTAGAGGAGAACATAGGCAAACACTATCGACATAATCACAGCAGGATCCTCTATGACCACCTCCCAGAATAATTGGAATAAAAGCAAAAATAAACAAATGGGACCTAATTTACTTAAAAGACTCTGCACAACAAAGGAAACTATAAGCAAGGTGAAAAGACAGCCTTCAGAATGGGAGAAAATAATAGCAAATGAAGCAACTGACAAACAACTAATCTCAAAAATATACAAGCAACTCCTACAGCTCAACTCCAGAAAAATAAATGACCCAATCAAAAAATGGGCCAAAGAACTAAATAGACATTTCTCCAGAGAAGACATACAGATGGTTAACAAACACATGAATAGACGCTCAACATCAATCATTATCAGAGAAATGCAAATCAAAACCACAACGAGATACCATTTCACGCCAGTCAGAATGGCTGCGATCCATAAGTCTACAATC
>NW_011467495.1:0-777 GCF_000754665.1 Bison bison bison | reverse complement strand
CTGTCTTCACACACTAAGTAAATACGGAGCACCTACGATGAGCTAGGAGGCATGTAATAAGTTTCAGGGAATAGAAGGCGGAGAGAAGAAGACACAGAGTTCCTGCTTTCACTGAGACGACTCTAATGATACATCACAGGCAGATCCTTTGAGAACCTATAGAGGGGCCTCTTCCCTCACCACAAAACCTGGGTGTCAGGAAAGGCTTTCCAGAGGCACCATTTCGTTGAGGTCCATAGGTTGAACCTAGGTAAACCAGGGTTGAGATGCAGGAAGAATTTCAGGCAGGGAAAATAGCATCTTGGAAGGCTATGTGACCAGGGAAACTTAGGACATTCAAGAAACGAAAAACGCCCTATGGGATGGAAGCCAAAGAGTGCAGAGGGCATTCCAGGCAAAAGACATCAGAGAAGAACGTGAGGAGCAAGCCTGAAGGGAAGTGGTCGTATCTTCAATCTGCTGGGAAAATACGAGAGCCGTTGGAGCAGGGAGTGACAGCATTGCATCTGCATTTCCAAAAGGTCATCTTGCTCCACGTCACTAATGATTGGAGAGGCTCAACTCCAAACTCCAAGGAGGGACCACTTCACATGAGTCCGATTGGGCCTCACTGCGATGTCTAGTCAATAACCGATGCTGGAGAAGATGTGGAGCAAAGGGAACTCTCCTCCACGGTGAGTAGGAATGGGCGTGGGTAGAGCCGGTATGGAAAAGAATATGGAGGTTCCCGAAGGAACTAAAAGTGGAAGTAGCCTACGGTCCAGCAGTCCGACTCCC
>NW_011467494.1:0-533 GCF_000754665.1 Bison bison bison | reverse complement strand
GGGCGACCGGGATCTCGGGGTTGCATTTCAGACGCACCCGGGGAGACAGGCATTCATCTCGAGTGGAAGCAAAGAACCCCGCTCTGCTCTCGAGTCGCGACGGCTATCTCTTGGAGCTCACTGGGTGGACTAAAGGGAGTCAAGCCTCCTGAGGCGTTTGGAGAGAGGTCGCGAGGTTGGCCTCTAGGTCATGCAGGAGACGAAGGCCCTCATCTCCGCGATGACGGGGGCGTCTCGGGGTGGTGCTCGAGCGGCGGCCCCAGGGTGCGGTTTCTCACGAGGTACGACGGCGAGGTCAGTGAGCCTCTCGTGGGGCGCCAGGGAAGTCGGGTCTCCATGCGAGTGGCGAGGGGGTACGCGTCATTGCTCTCGAGTCATGGTAGGGGAACCTGGCCTCGAGACGTGTTGAAGAAGGTCTGTCGAGGTCTTTCTCGTGTTGAGGCAGGAAACCCTGGCTTCCCTCGACTTGTGCAGGTGACCTCAGGGGGCTTCTCATGGTGGCTCTGAGAAGTCAGGGAAGCTGGAGGTGGGAG
>NW_011467493.1:0-600 GCF_000754665.1 Bison bison bison | reverse complement strand
CGTTCACATTCTTCTAGAGCATTTGAAAAGCCCTAACTTGTGAAATCTGCTGTACGAGTTCCTTGAAAGCAAGACCCTCTATGTATGGATATGTCTTCATGCCTTAGATTGTGCCTCGAATATAGTGTACCCATCAACCCAGGAAAGGAAAGAAGTGAATCGCCAAATATACAAAGAGATCAAAAGTGCCGAGCCAAGTGACCCCTTGAGGCTTCCAAGAGCTTTTCTGTCTTTCACACACTAAGTAAATACTGAGCACCTACGATGAGCTAGGAGGCATGTAAGAAGTTTCAGGGAATAGAAGGTGGAGAGAAGAAGACACAGAGTTCCTGCTTTCACTGAGACGACTCTAATGATACATCACAGGCAGATCCTTTGAGAACCTATAGAGGGGCCTCTTCCCTCACCACAAAACCTGGGTGCCAGGGAAGGCTTTCCAGAGGCACCATTTCGTTGAGGTCCATAGGTTGAACCTAGGTAAACCAGGGTTGAGATGCAGGAAGAATTTCAGGCAGGGAAAATAGCATCTTGGAAGGCTATGTGACCAGGGAAACTTAGGACATTCAAGAAACGAAAAATGCCCTATGGGATGGAAGCCAA
>NW_011467492.1:0-528 GCF_000754665.1 Bison bison bison | reverse complement strand
CTGCGATCGGAGTCTGAAATCACAGGAACCCTGAGGTTCCTGCCTCAACTGGAGATGAGGCCCTCTTCCAATGCACCAAACCCCGTGGAGTCCCGAGAGGCCCAACCCCCCCACCTCCAGTTTCCCTGACTTCTCAGAGCCACCATGAGAAGCACCTTGAGGTGACCTGCACAAGTCGAGGGAAGCCAGGGTTTCCTGCCTCAACCCGAGAAAGACCGCGAGAGACCTTCCTCCACACGGCTCGAGGCCAGGTTCCCCTACCATGACTCGAGAGCAATGACGCGCTCCCCCTCGCCACTCGCATGGAGACCCGACTTCCCTGGCGCCCCACGAGAGGCTCACCGACCTCGCCGTCGTACCTCGTGACAAACCGCACCCTGGGGCCGCCGCTCGAGAACCACCCCGAGACTCCCCCGTCATCGCGCAGATGAGGGCCTTCGTCTCCTGCATGGCCTAGAGGCCAACCTCCCGACCTCTCTCCAAACGCCTCAGGAGGCTTGACTCCCTTTTAGTCCACCCAGTGAGCTC
>NW_011467491.1:0-531 GCF_000754665.1 Bison bison bison | reverse complement strand
AGTGTTCTTGCCTGGAGAACCCCAGGGACTGCGGGGCCTGGTGGGCTGCCGTCCATGGGGTCACACAGACTCGGACACGACTGAAACGACTTCGCAGCAGCAGCAGCAGCAGCAGCAGCAGCAGCAGTGCATAGATATCAAAAGGGTTTAGAACAGTCAGGTAGGATCACACAAGTCACCCTGAAGCAATACTTCTCCACTTAGCCAAAGCTAACAAAAGATTTCTGTTCTAGGTCAACCTAGAAGAGATCACGGAAGAGGTAAAGAAACTTAAAATCCATTAGCAAAGGCAGTTCAACCTCTCAAGAAACCTTGTGGTAGGCACAACACTCTTTTCTGGGGGTCCACTTTCCCTACAACCTCCTGATCCCATTCTGTACCCATTCCTTTGCTTCTCCCATCCTGAAACTGCCACCTGGAAGAAAGAACGACGTCGTTTTCCTTCAGAAAAATGCGATTTCATGCCACATACCTTCTTTTAATACCAAGTCATACATTTCCCTTCAGCAACCAAGAACTGACTTTTATATT
>NW_011467490.1:0-530 GCF_000754665.1 Bison bison bison | reverse complement strand
TTGGCCCTGCAGTCACTCGAGAGCAATCCCCAGCTTTCCTTCGCAACTCGAATGGAAGATTGGACTTCCCTGGGCCAACACAAGAGGCATCCCGAATTCCCCGTCGTAACTCGAGAATCCCGCCGCAACTCGAGAAAAACCACGTGGTTCCCCCGTCATCGCAAGATCGAAGCCCTGTCCCGCTACAGCGTCTCAGGAGAAGTCCCACGTTAGGAATTGGAGGTCGAAACGGTTCTTGGCACCCTTGATGCGCCCCCACAAAGTTCCCCGGCATCCCGGTCTCCCTGGAGAGGAACACCGAGGTTTTCCGGCACCACTTCCTCTGAGCCCCTTCTACCCTCCTGATCTCGACAGGAGGGTCGACTCCATTGCTTTGTCTGGAAGGGGTTCCCGACCTTCCGGTCGCACCTCAGGATGAGGCCGGTCTCACGACGACATTCCAGACGTGGCCTCGCGGGTGCTTCCACATTGCGAAGCACCCCGATTTCCCGGTCCCCTCTAGATAAGAAGCCGATGCCCGGACACCTCTC
>NW_011467489.1:0-556 GCF_000754665.1 Bison bison bison | reverse complement strand
GAGGGGGAGCGCGTCATTTGCTCTCAAGTCATAGTAGGGGAATCTGGCTTCGAGACGTGTTGAAGAAGGTCTCTCGAGGTCTTTCTCGGGTTGAGGCTGGACACCCTGGGGTCCCTCGTCTTGTGCAGGTGACCTCAGGGGGCTTCTCATGGTGGCTCTGAGAATTCAGGGAAACTGGAGGTAGGAGGGGCCTGTCGGCACTCCACTGGGTTTGGTGTATTGGAAGAGGGCCTCATCTCCAGTTGAGGCAGGAACCTCAGGGTTCCTCTGATTTCAGACTCCGATCCCAGGGTCCCTGCAGACTTGGGAAAGGAGAGTCAGGCCTCGTCTTGTGTTGAGGCATGGAACTCCGCTTGCCCTTCGAGGTGTTCCCGGGGAGACAGGCCACTTGTCGAGTGGTATTTGGAACCTGGGGGTTTTTTCCCGACGATGCACGGGCGAGTCACTACACCTTCGTGTTGACTTCATTCACAGGGTGGAGTTCGAAGAGGTGTCCGGGCATCGGGTTCTTCTCAAGAGGGGACAGGGAAATCGGGGTCCTTCGGAATGTGGAACC
>NW_011467488.1:0-503 GCF_000754665.1 Bison bison bison | reverse complement strand
CACGTCTCGAGGCCAGATTTCCCCTACTATGACTTGAGAGCAATGACGCGCTCCCCCTCGCCATTCGCATGGAGACCCGACTTCCTTGGCGCCCCACGAGAGACTCACTGACCTCGCCGTCGTACCTCGCGAGAAACCGCACACTGTGGCCGCCACTCGAGAACAACCCCGAGCCTCCCCGGTCATCGCGACTTGAGGGCCTTCGTCTCCTGTATGGCCTAGAGACCAATCTCTCGACCTCTCTCCAAACGCCTCAGGAGGCTTGACTCCCTTTAGTCCACCCAGTGAGCTCCAAGAGATACCCGTCGCGGCTCGAGAGCAGAGCGGGGTTCTTTGCTTCCACTCGAGATGGATGTCTGTCTCCCCGGGTGCGTCTGGAATGCAACCCCGAGATCCCTTTCACCCCTGGAGAGGAACACTGGCTCGGGACACAAGCCTAGATGAGGTCTATTGGCCCTGCAGTCACTCGAGAGCAATCCCCAGCTTTCCTTCGCAACTTGAAT
>NW_011467487.1:0-583 GCF_000754665.1 Bison bison bison | reverse complement strand
AACCTCCTCCTCCCCTCGCCGCCCCCCCACCCCCACCTCCGGCCCCCCTCCCCACCCTTCGCCACCCTCCCCACCCCTCCCCACCCTTTCGCCACTCCCCGGTCTCCCCGCTCCCCCTCCCTCCTGCTGCCCCTGGCATAGGGAAGGAGTTCTCCTGTGTGGACTGCTGGAAAGACGGGACCAGAAGACAGAAGAGCCAGACACAAAGAACTTGTGCCGGGCACGGGGTTTCTTTCCCGGGCCCATGGAATGTTCCCTCTGAGGCAGCCCCTTGGTCACTGCCATGCAGGGAGGCCTTGAGGCTTCAGGTAGGGTGTCCCCGTTTGGGGCGGGGCCCAGCTTCCCAAAGGTCCAGCACTCGGGTTTGTCCCCAGGGTTGTCCGTAGACATCCCGTCTGTATTCTCTCCTCTTCCCACACAAAACAGCTCCCACCCACCCACCCACCCACCCAACCTTTCCCCGAGCTCCGTGGCCCCACATCCCAGGCAAGGAGACCTGAACGTGGCTAGGGGGAGAAGGTGGCCCCTTCCTTCCTCTCCCTCTAAGCCCCAGGGCCTGGGGAGCCTGGCAGCATGTCGAGGA
>NW_011467486.1:0-556 GCF_000754665.1 Bison bison bison | reverse complement strand
CAATCCAGACAGACAAGACAAGACATCTTTCAGTTTTTCCGCTGAGATGGAAAAGATTTCTTTGAGCGTTTTTTTCTGGGGAGTGGGGGGTGGGGCTGGCGGCCAGGCAGGCTTTTGGGAAGGAGCTCCTGGTTTGGAATTGCATATGAAAAGAACCAGCTTTCGGGTTCAGGAATCAAGTTTCCTTGGAAACCAACTTTGTCCGGTTCTAGAGAATATCATGGCCCTCCTAGGTCAGGTCATCTTTCCTTTCCGTAGCCCTCGTTTTGATCCCTGAATTCTAGACAGCTTGGATTGCCTCTGTGGGCTGGATGGATTGTCCTCCCGTTTCACCGGGCGGCGGGAGCGAGGTCCCAGAGGCTCTCCTGGAACCGGGCGTGGGGGCGGGGCTCACCGGGAGCCCGTGGTGAAGGTGGGCAGCGCACCAGGAGCGCGCCGGGGGCGGGGCGAAGCCGGGCGGCGCGGGTCGGGAACCGGGTCGCGGCGGGGATGGGGGGCGGTCCCAGTTGTGCTCCGGGGATCCCCACTGCGGCTGGGAAGGCACCGGGAGCATGGC
>NW_011467485.1:0-507 GCF_000754665.1 Bison bison bison | reverse complement strand
GAAAAACCACGTGGTTCCCCCGTCATCGCAACGTGAAGCCCTTTCCCGCTACAGCGTCTCAGGAGAAGTCCCACGTTAGGAATTGGAGGTCGAAACGGTACTTGGCACCCTTGATGCGCCCCCACAAAGTTCCCCCGGGCATCCCGGTCTCCCTGGAGAGGAACACCGAGGTTTTCCGGCACCACTTCCTCTGAGCCCCTTCTACCCTCCTGATCTCCACAGGAGGGTCGACTCCCCTGCTTTGTCTGAAGGGGTTCCCGACCTTCCGGTCGCACCTCAGGATGAGGCCGGTCTCACGACGACGTTCCAGACGTGGCCTCGTGGGTGCTTCCGACGATTGCGAAAGCACCCCGATTTCCCGGTCCCCTCTTGGTAAGAACCCGTATGCCCGGACACCTCTCCGAACTCCACCCTGTGAATGAAGTCAACAAGAAGGGGCAGTGACTCGCCCGTGCATCGTCCGGTAAAAGACCCCCAGGTTCCAAATACCGCTCGACAAGTGGCCTC
>NW_011467484.1:0-519 GCF_000754665.1 Bison bison bison | reverse complement strand
CTTTACGTTTTAGTATCTTTTAATTCCATTTTTGTAGTTTTATTTTTTGTTATATTGGTGTTTAGTAAAGTGTTCTAGTTTTCATTCTTTTACTAAGTGGTTGACCAGATTTCCCAGCACCACTGTTAAAGTAGATTGTCTTTAATCCATTGTATATCTTGCTCCTTTGTCAAAGATAAGGTGTCCATATGTGCGTGGATTTATCTCTGGGCTTTCTATTTTATTCCATTGATCTATATTTCTGTCTTTGTGCCAGTACCATACTGTCTTGATAACTGTGGCTTTGTAGTAGAGCCTGAAGTCAGGTAGGTTGATTCCTCCATTCCATTCTTCTTTCTCAAGATCGCTTTGGCTATTCGAGGTTTTTTGTATTTCCATACAAATTGTGAAATTATTTGTTCTAGCTCTGTGAAGAATACTGTTGGTAGCTTGATAGGGATTGCATTGAATCTATAAATTGCTTTGGGTAGTATACTCATTTTCACTATATTGATTCTTCCAATCCATGAACATGGTATA
>NW_011467483.1:0-517 GCF_000754665.1 Bison bison bison | reverse complement strand
ACCCTTTGAGTTTAATTCTTTTTTCTTGTTTATAGCCCACCACACCTTTGTCTCTGTAGGAATGCAACTTTATCTAATGCTTTTTTGGAGGTGGTCCTGACCAACCACCTTTAGAGAAAAATAAGTTTTTACTGAAGAAAAAGGTCTTAAAAATGTTAACAGGCCTCCGGGCCAGAAGATGATGCAAATCACCGAAGCGTTTTGCATATGATAAGTTTGCAGGAAGAAAGCCTGGTTTGCTGCAAGACTCTACCCTTCCCCCATTATCCTCTATGCATAACTTAAGGTATAAAAACTACTTTGAAAAATAAAGTGCGGGCCTTGTTCACCGAAACTTGGTCTCACCATGTCGTTCTTTCTCTTACCTTCTGGCTGAATTCTTCAGCCTCTTTTCTCCACTGAATTTCCTCACTGAGCTATCCTCATTCTATTACTCTTTATATCCTTAATTAACATTTAATTAAGCAGTTGTTTCCTGATCTTCGCCTACGCCGTCTCTCCTTCGAATACCCTGGAT
>NW_011467482.1:0-615 GCF_000754665.1 Bison bison bison | reverse complement strand
CAGGTGACCTCACGGGGGCTTCTCATGGTGGCTCTGAGAAGTCAGGGAAACTGGAGGTGGGAGGGGCCTCTCGGGACTCCACTGGGTTTGGTGCATTGGAAGAGGGCCTCATCTCCAGTTGAGGCAGGAACCTCAGGGTTCCTCTGACTTCAGACTCCGATCGCAAGGTCCCTGCAGAATTGGGACAGGAGAGTCAGGCCTCGTCTTGGGTTGAGGCATGGAACTCCGCTTGCCTCTCGAGGTATTCCCGGGGAGACAGGCCACTTGTCGAGCGGTATTTGGAACCTGGGGGTCTTTTCCCGACGATGCACGGGCGAGTCACTGCCCCTTCGTGTTGACTTCATTCACAGGGTGGAGTTGAAAGAGGTGTCCGGGCATCGGGTTCTTATCAAGAGGGGACCGGGAAATCGGGGTCCTTCGGAATGTGGAACCACCCACGAGGCCACGTCTGGAATGTCGTCGTGAGACCGGCCTCATCCTGAGGTGTGACCGGAAGGTCGGGAACCCCTTCCAGACCAAGCAGGGGAGTCGACCCTCCTGTGGAGATCAGGAGGGTAGAAGGGGCTCAGAGGAAGTGGTGCCGGAAAACCTCGGTGTTCCTCTCCAGGGAGACCG
>NW_011467481.1:0-533 GCF_000754665.1 Bison bison bison | reverse complement strand
CCGGAAAACCTCAGTGTTCCTCTCGAGGGAGACCGGGATTTCGCGGAACTTTGTGGGTCGCATCAAGAGTGCCAAGTGCCCTTTCGACCTCCAATTCCTAACGGGGGACTTCTTCTGAGACACTGTAGCGGCAAAGGGCTTCATCTTGCGATGACGGGGGAGCCACGTGGTTTTTCTCGTGTTACGGCGGGATTCTCGAGTTACGACGGGGAATTCAGGCTGCCTCTTGTGTTGGCCCAGGCAAGTCCATTCTTCCATTCGAGTTGCGAAGGAAAGCTGGGGATTGCTCTCGAGTGACTGCAGGGCCAATAGACCTCATCTAGGCTTGTGTCCAGAAGCCAATGTTCCTCTCCAGGGGCGACAGGGATCTCGGGGTTGCATTCCAGACGCACCCGGGGAGACAGGCATTCATCTCGAGTGGAAGCAAAGAACCCCGCTCTGCTCTCGAATCGCGACGGGTATCTCTTGGAGCTCACTGGGTGGACCCAAGGGAGTCGCGCCTCCTGAGGCGTTTGGAGAGAGGTCGCAAGATT
>NW_011467480.1:0-500 GCF_000754665.1 Bison bison bison | reverse complement strand
TTCAGCAGTACATGAACTATGAACTTTCTAGATGGTTTTCAAGGCTAGGGTTTTTTAGAAAAAGGCAAGAGGAACCAGAGATCAAATCGCCATCATCCATTGGATCAAAGAAAGAGAAAGAGAGTTCCAGATAACATCTATTTCTGCTTATTGACTACACCAAAGCCTTTGGCTGTGTGGATCAAAACAAACTATGGGAAATTCTTCAAGAGATGGGAATACCAGACCACCTGACCTGCCTCCTGAGAAATCTGTATACAGGTCAAGAAGCCACAGTTAGAACCGGACATGGAACAACATGGTTCCAAATTGGGAAATGAGTACGTCAAGGCTTATTTAACTTGTCACCCTGCTTATTTAACTTATACACAAAGTACAACATGTGAAATGCCAGGCTGGATGAAGCACAAGCTGGAATCAAGATTGCCGGGAGAAATATCAATAACTTCAGATATGCAGATGGCACTATCCTTATGGCAGAAAGTGAAGAAGAACTAAAG
>NW_011467479.1:0-501 GCF_000754665.1 Bison bison bison | reverse complement strand
TTCACAGGGTGGAGTTCGATGAGGTGTCCGGGTATCGGGTTCTTATCAAGAGGGGACCGGGTAATCGGGGGTCCTTCGGAATGTCGGAACCACCCACGAGGCCACGTACTGGAATGTCGTCGTGAGACCGGCCTCATCCTGAGGTGCGACCGGAGGTCGGGAACCCCTTCTAGACAAAGCAGGGGAGTCGAACCTCCTCGTCCAGATCAGGAGGGTAGATGTGGCTCAGACGGAAGTGGTGCCGGAAAACCTCGGTGTTCCTCTCGAGGGAGACCGGTATGCCAGGGAACTTTGTGGGTCGCATCAAGGGTGCCAAGTACCGTTTCGACCTCCAATACCTAACGTGGGACTTCTCCTGAGACGCTGTAGCGGGAAATGGCTTCATCTTGTCCGAGTGACGGGTGAACCACGTGGTTTTTCTCGAGTTGCGGCGGGATTCTCGAGTTACGACGGGGAATTCAGGATACCTCTTGTGTTGGCCCAGGGAAGTCCAATCTTCCA
>NW_011467478.1:0-551 GCF_000754665.1 Bison bison bison | reverse complement strand
TGCGTGCGGTGTCTGTGTGTCTGTCTGTGTGCCTGCCTGTGGCTCGTCTGCTCTCTCGAGGAAGGGTCGAGGGCGTTGGGCGTGGGGGCAAAGGGGGGGCCTCGGTAGTGCGAAGGGGAGGGGCTGAGGCGCTCCGGTCGACCGCGCCTCCCTGGCTTCTGGTGGGTTTGGGCACCGGACAGGTGCCGGGCAGTTGGGCGCTCAAGTTTCGCTGCGTCTAGGCCCGCAGGAGGTTCAGAGGCCCCTGGGCCGCGGGGTTGGGAGGCGGCGGGCGCCGAAGACCGACACCTCCGGGGCCGCGCGGGCCTGAGCAGCGAATGGGATCGGGGGAGGCCCCGCTCAGCGAGCGCGGCCGGGTCTGGAGTGGCCGCGGGTGGGAGGGCGCCGAGACCTCCGCACCCCTCAGCCCAGCCCCCAGGCCCCGCGCGCACGCACGCACGCACGCACGCCCTCCCGGTCAATGGGGGGTCCTGGAAGCCCCTCGGGCCCCCGGGCCCGGCCAGGCGCTTGCTGGTCTGGTGTTGGCGGTGTTCGGGGGCGGCGGGCCGGCG
>NW_011467477.1:4575-5077 GCF_000754665.1 Bison bison bison | reverse complement strand
TCTCCCAAACGCCTCAGGAGGCTTGACTCCCTTTAGTCCACCCAGTGAGCTCCAAGAGATACCCGTCGCGACTCGAGAGCAGAGCGGGGTTCTTTGCTTCCACTCGAGATGAATCCCTGTCTCCCGGGTGCGTTTGGAATGCAACCCCGAGATCCCGGTCGCCCCTGGAGAGGAACATTGGCTTCTGGACACAAGCCTAGATGAGGTCTATTGGCCCTGCAGTCACTCGAGAGCAATCCGCAGCTTTCCTTCGCAACTCGAAGGGAAGATTGGACTTCCCTGGGCCAACACAAGAGGCATCCCGAATTCCCCGTCGTAACTCGAGAATCCCGCCGCAACTCGAGAAAAACCACGTGGTTCCCCCGTCATCGCAAGATGAAGCCCTGTCCCGCTACAGCGTCTCAGGAGAAGTCCCACGTTAGGAATTGGAGGTCGAAACGGTACTTGGCACCCTTGATGCGCCCCACAAAGTTCCCCGGCATCCCGGTCTCCCTGGAGAGGA
>NW_011467477.1:0-349 GCF_000754665.1 Bison bison bison | reverse complement strand
GAGGTCTATTGGCCCTGCAGTCACTCTTGAGCAATCCCCAGCTTTCCTTCGCAACTCGAATGGAAGATTGGACTTCCCTGGGCCAACACAAGAGGCATTCCGAATTCCCCGTCGTAACTCGAGAATCCCGCCGCAACTTGAGAAAAACCACGTGGTTCGGCGTCATCGCAAGATGAAGCCCTGTCCCGCTACAGCGTCTCAGGAGAAGTCCCACGTTAGGAATTGGAGGTCGAAACGGTACTAGGCACCCTTGATGTGCCCCCACAAATTTCCCTGGCATCCCGGTCTCCCAGGAGAGGAACACCGAAGTTTTCCGGCACCACTTCTCTGAGCCCCTTCTACCCTCCTG
>NW_011467476.1:0-519 GCF_000754665.1 Bison bison bison | reverse complement strand
AGGTCTATTGGCCCTGCAGTCACTCGAGAGCAATCCCCAGCTTCCTTCGCAACTCGAATGGAAGATTGGACTTGCCTGGGCCAACACAAGAGGCATCCTGAATTCCCCGTCGTAACTCGAGAATCCCGCCGTAACTCGAGAAAAACAACGTGGCTTCCCCGTCATCGCAAGATGAAGCCCTTTCCCGCTACAGCGTCTCAGGAGAAGTCCCCCTTTAGGAATTGGAGGTCGAAAGGTCACTTGGCACCCTTGATGCGACCCACAAAGTTCCCTGAAATCCCGGTCTCCCTCGAGAGGAACACTGAGGTTTTCCGGCTCCCCCTCCTCTGAGCCCTTTCTCCCCTCCTGATCTGGACAGGAGGGTCGACTCCCCTGCTTTGTCTGGAAGGGGTTCCCGACCTTCCGGTCGCACCTCAGGATGAGGCCGGTCTCACGAAGTCATTCCAGACGTGGCCTCGTGGGTGGTTCTACATTCCGTAGGACCCCGATTTCCCGGTCCCCTCTTGATAAGAACCCGAT
>NW_011467475.1:0-517 GCF_000754665.1 Bison bison bison | reverse complement strand
GATCCCTCTCGGCCCTGGAGAGGAATATTTGACTTTCTGGACACAAGCCTAGATGAGGTCTATTGGCCCTGCAGTCACTCGAGAGCAATCCCCAGCTTTCCTTCGCAACTCGAATGGAAGATTGGACTTCCCTGGGCCAACCAAGAGGCATCCTGAATTCCCCGTCGTAACTCGAGAATCCCGCCGCAACTCGACAAAACCACGTGGTTCCCCCATCATCGCAAGATGAAGCCCTTTCCCCCTACAGCGTCTCAGGAGAAGTCCCACGTTAGGAAATGGAGGTCGAAACGGTACTTGGCACCCTTGATGCGACCCACAAAGTTCCCCGACATCCTGGTCTACCTGGAGAGGAACACCGAGGTTTTCTGGCACCCTTCCTCTGAGCCCCTTCTACCCTCCTGATCTCGATAGGAGGGTCGACTCCCCTGCTTTGTCGGGAAGGGGTTCCCGACCTTCCGGTCGCACCTCAGGATGAGGCCGGTCTCACGACGATATTCCAGACGTGGCCTCGTGGGTG
>NW_011467474.1:0-507 GCF_000754665.1 Bison bison bison | reverse complement strand
ACACACACACACACACACACACACACTTGAGTGTGGTCTTTGGAAATACTTGTGTTCGTAGTTGCTGGGTTGAGCCCAACTTTAATACAACCCATGGACTGCGGCCCATCAGCTTCCTCCTGTCCGTGGCATTTCCCAGGCGAGGATACTGGGAGTGGGTTGCCATTTCCTTCTCCGGCGGGATCTTCCCGACCCAGGGATAAACCCCCAGTCTCCTGCGCGCGGATGCCTTGCCATCTGAACCAGGACATTGCTAATTCCCTAGGCAAAATACAAAGAATAGAGCTCGTGTTCTACTAAATGGAAAGATGATTTCAGAAACAGAAGCTGTCCTTTGTTGGTATCTTTGAATCTTTATGTAGTTTTCGTTGATTTTTACTGTTAAGGCTAACTGAACAAGGCAAGAGAGAAACCCCAGAATTGAAAAGCAATTGACGGTTTTGAAAGAAACATGTGCAGGTGAAGCTCTCTTCCTTTTTGAGAGATGGTTAAATGCAAAATCTTGAT
>NW_011467473.1:0-514 GCF_000754665.1 Bison bison bison | reverse complement strand
CACTGAGCTATCCTCATTCTATTTACTCTTTTATATCCTTAATTTAACATTTAATTAAGCAGTTGTTCCTGATCTTCGCCTACGCCATCTCTCCTTCGAATACCCTGGATCAGCCGGGGCTGGTCCCCGGTACCCTACCATGGCTCGAGAGCAATGACGCGCTCCCCCTCGCCACTCGCATGGAGACCCGACTTCCTTGGGGCCCCACGAGAGACTCACTGACCTCGCCGTCGTACCTCGCGAGAAACCGCACACTGGGGCCGCCGCTCGAGAACAACCCCGAGCTCCCCCGTCATCGCGACTTGAGGGCCTTCGTCTCCTGTATGGCCTAGAGACCAATCTCTCGACCTCTCACCAAACGCCTCAGGAGGCTTGACTCCCTTTAGTCCACCCAGTGAGCTCCAAGAGATACCCGTCGCGGCTCGAGAGCAGAGCGGGGTTCTTTGCTTCCACTCGAGATGGCTGCCTGTCTCGCCCGGTGCGTCTGGAATGCAACCCCGAGATCCCTGTCGCC
>NW_011467472.1:0-520 GCF_000754665.1 Bison bison bison | reverse complement strand
GGAGGGTCGACTCCCCTGCTTTTGTCTGGAAGGGGTTCCCGACCTTCCGGTCGCACCTCAGGATCGAGGCCGGTCTCACGACGACATTCCAGACGTGGCCTCGTGGGTGCTTCCACATTGCGAAGCACCCCGATTTCCCGGTTCCCTCTTGGTAAGAAACCGATGCCCGGACACCTCTCCGAACTCCACCCTGTGAATGAAGTCAACACGAAGGGGCAGTGACTCGCCCGTGCATCGTCCGGAAAAGACCCCCAGGTTCCAAATACCGCTCGACAAGTGGCCTCTCTCCCCGGGGACACCTCGAGAGGCAAGCGGAGTTCCATGCCTCAACCCAAGACGAGGCCTGACTCTCCTGTCCCCAGTCTGCAGGGACCCTGCGATCGGAGTCTGAAATCAGAGGGACCCTGAGGTTCCTGCCTCAACTGGAGATGAGGCCCTCTTCCAATGCACCAAACCCTGTGGAGTCCCGAGAGGCCCCCCCCCCTCCAGTTTCCCTGACTTCTCAGAGCCACCATGAGAA
>NW_011467471.1:0-547 GCF_000754665.1 Bison bison bison | reverse complement strand
AGATCATGCACTGATCACGTGTTTATCAGGCAGTGATCAGTGACTGACAGGCGCTGCTCATGGGACTGTGCACGCACTGATCACGTGGCTGATCATGCACTGATATCCTGACTGAGCATGCACTGATCATGTGCCAGGAGCCGGTGAGGCATTCCACTCTGGACAAAGGTCATGAGAAAGGCGGCCGGGCATATGCAAATGCGGGATCCAGCCTCAGGAGTCCACCCGGGTATTCTCGAGCATCTCCCCGAAAAAAAACCAGAGTCTGCCTACTTTATTGCTTTGTGCTCTCACCTCTGATTTCACTGGGGGATGTCCCCCACCACCATCTCGCTCTCTCTGTCAAAGTGTTAACTTACAGCTCCAATTCATAAAGCTCCTTGTCATTCTGCCCTGTGCCTTCCAGCCAAGTCTCCATCTGGAGCGCGGAACCCACCAGGCTTCCTAATTATGCCTGGGCTGCTAAGACCCACTCGAGCAGGTGTCTAGGGTGAGGCACCTTCCGCTATTCGAGAGGGCGCCTGCGGCCTACGTAAGTGGTGCAAAC
>NW_011467470.1:0-520 GCF_000754665.1 Bison bison bison | reverse complement strand
TTAAAAAGAATACATTTTGAATCAGTTCTAATGAGGTGGATGAAACTGGAGCCTATTATACAGAGTGAAGTAAGCCAGAAGGAAAAACACCAATACAGTATACTAAGCATACACAGCATATATATGGAATTTAGAAAGATGATAACAATAACCCTGTGTACGAGACAGCAAAAGTGACGCTGATGTATGGAACAGTCTTATGGACTCTGTGGGAGGGGGAGAGGGTGGGAAGATTTGGGAGAATGGCATTGAAATATGTAAAATATCATGTATGAAATGAGATGCCAGCCCAGGTTCAAAGCATGATACTGGATGCTTGGGGCTAGTGCACTGGGACGACCCAGAGGGATGGTATGGGGAGGGAGGAGGGAGGAGGGTTCAGGATGGGGAGCACATGTATACCTGTGATGGACTCATTTTGATATTTGGCAAAACTAATACAATTATGTAAAGTTTAAAAATAAAATAAAATTAAAAAAATAAATAAAAACCTTTTGAGGAAGGAAAAAAATAAATAAAT
>NW_011467469.1:0-503 GCF_000754665.1 Bison bison bison | reverse complement strand
TGGATACATCAGTGTGTCACCCCCGTTTCCGCATGGCCTTCTTGTCTATGTGTGTCCTTTTCTGACTCCTTAGAACACTCTGTAGTTAGGGCCCATGCTACTCCAGTATAATCTCATTCTACCCAATTACACCCGCAAAGACCCTACTTCCAAATAAGGAAAGTTATATATTTAGTTCCAGGTGGACATTAATTTTGCGGGGGTGGGGGGGGGACGACTGTTTAACTCACTGCAGTGCTCAGTAAACATTTGATGGATGAATGAGTGGATTCAGAGTGTAATTCTGGGCTGTAAACTTTGGGGGCATTTTTCATCACTGTCTTAATGTACTGCAGGAGGTAGGGGTTAAGAGGTCGGTGTAGTTCCAGATTGCTTGTACTCCAGTTCTGGTTCTGTCCTTTTCTAGTTGTGAGGTCTTGGGCAATTACTTAACTTCTCTTAGACTTCATTTACTCCTCATCTGTAAAACAGAAACAAGGAGAAATAGTAGATGATTATGTGTC
>NW_011467468.1:0-507 GCF_000754665.1 Bison bison bison | reverse complement strand
TCGTCTTGGGTTGAGTCATGGAACTCCGCTTGCCCCTCGAGGTGTTCCCGGGGAGACAGGCCACTTGTCGAGCGGTATTTGGAACCTGGGGGTCTTTTCCCGACGATGCACGGGCGAGTCACTGCCCCTTCGTGTTGACTTCATTCACAGGGTGGAGTTCGAAGAGGTGTCCGGGCATCAGGTTCTTATCAAAAGGGGACCGGGAAATCGGGGTCCTTCGGAATGTGGAACCACACACGAGGCCACGTCTGGAATGTCGTCGTGAGACCGGCCTCATCCTGAGGTGCGACCGGAAGGTCGGGAACACCTTCCAGACAAAGCAGAGGCGTCGACCCTCCTGTCCAGATCAGGAGGGTAGAAGAGGCTCAGAGGAAGTGGTGCCGGAAAACTTCGGTGTTCCTCTCGAGGGAGACCGGGATATCGGGGCACTTTGTGGGTTGCATCAAGGGTGACAAGTACCGTTTCGAAATCCAATTCCTAAAGTGGGACTTCTCCTGAGACGCTGTA
>NW_011467467.1:0-504 GCF_000754665.1 Bison bison bison | reverse complement strand
TTTCACATTCCATGCCAGGTAAATCACAATGTCTAATCTTGTGACTTTCTTCCTCATAACACTTCCATTGGTCACTACCTCTTAAAGTCTTAGATTTTTGCTCTAGTTCAAATGCCAAACCTGTATTTAAAGCATTTTCATCCAGGGCTTTTCTTATAATGTTCCGAAAAATTGAATAATTTTCTATCCACTCTTTCTATTTAAAAAAAAATTATTTTCAACCAGATAACTATTCATACTTCTATTTATTTTGTCTTATTCTTTCAATCTTGCCTTCCCCATAAGGCAATTGATCCATGAAGTATTTATTAGTCTCCTCAATCCAATGTCTTTTTCTCTTTTCTTACTAGAAAGATACAAACACCAAAATAGTGAACAGCAGCCAGTATGTATAGGCACTTGGAGGTTTTAAAAATAATAAACAGATGATTTGAACAACTCTGTGTTAAAAAATTGATAATCTAACTTAAATGGACAAATGTTATGTTCACCAGAACACAAAAC
>NW_011467466.1:0-549 GCF_000754665.1 Bison bison bison | reverse complement strand
GGTTCCCCCGTCCATCGCAAGATGAAGCCCTGTCCCGCTACAGCGTCTCAGGAGAAGTCCCACGTTAGGAATTGGAGGTCGAAACGGTACTTGGCACCCTTGATCGCGCCCCCACCAAAGTTCCCCGGCATCCCGGTCTCCCTGGAGAGGAACACCGAGGTTTTCCGGCACCACTTCCTCTGAGCCCCTTCCACCCTCCTGATCTCGACAGGAGGGTCGACTCCCCTGCTTTGTCTGGAAGGGGTTCCCGACCTTCCGGTCGCACCTCAGGATGAGGCCGGTCTCACGACGACATTCCAGACGTGGCCTCGCGGGTGCTTCCACATTGCGAAGCACCCCGATTTCCCGGTCCCCTCTAGATAAGAAGCCGATGCCCGGACACCTCTCCGAACTCCACCCTGTGAATGAAGTCAACACGAAGGGGCAGTGACTCGCCCGTGCATCGACCGGAAAAAACCCCAAGGTTCCAAATACAGCTCGACAAGTGGCCTCTCTCCCCGGGGACACCTCGAGAGGCAAGCGGAGTTCCATGCCTCAACCCAAGACGAG
>NW_011467465.1:0-543 GCF_000754665.1 Bison bison bison | reverse complement strand
GGTTTTGTTTTTTTTTTAATTTTGTTTTTTGTTTTTCTTTTTTTTAGTAAAAGAATTCCGAAAAATGAGGGAAACAGGAAGCCCAGAGGTGCCCCTGTAGTTTGGCGAAGGCCTTAGGAGGTCACTGGAAATGCTGCTGGCTGTGAGGGGGGGAGGGGGCAGATGTGCACAGAGCTGTGCAGGCTTGTCCTTTGCATGGATGTTCTTTGTAGAAATCCACCTCGGAGCCATCTCCTGATGTGTAAGAATTTCCCAGACAAACCTTGAGCTAAGCAATGCGTTTTTTCCTTAGGAAATGTTGGTCTTCAGCGATGTTCAAAGCCTGTGTATTTCGGCTAGACTCTGGCTTCAGGTCGGTTCCCCCAAAAGGCTCAGAAGCGACCTGAACCAAACAGTAAGTTTTCCTCCTACCTTGTTCTCCTCATCTACGTTAAGAGTATACTTTAAGAGTATCCTGGCACATACATGTACTGCCTCACCCCTAACCTCAGTCATGTGTTCCAAGAACTTCTGTCCGTTTATTTATTTGTTTTGGGTAACATT
>NW_011467464.1:0-502 GCF_000754665.1 Bison bison bison | reverse complement strand
TTGAAACCCTATGGACTGTAGCCTGCTAGGCTCTCTGTCCATGGAATTCTCCAATCAAGAATACTGGAGTGAGTTGCCATGCCATCCTCCAGGGGCTCTTCCCAACCAAGGGATCAAATCCATGTCTCTTATGTCTCCTGCATTGGCAGATGAGTTCTTTCCTAATAGCACCACCTGGGAAGCCCATTTGTCCATGGATGACTACTTAAATAAATTGTAATAGATTATGATATATGTATACAGTGTATTATTGAATAGACTTTAGAAAGAATAAAGCAGATTTGCATGTGCTAAATAGAAAGTTTTCTAGAATATTTTGCTTAATAAAAATGCAAACTTCATCCTTTTAGGCAAACTAATTATAAAATATAAAAAATGTTGTCATATGTGTGTACAGATTATTTTTAGTATTTTTATAACTATTCCAAATAAAATGGCTACTTACGTACTAAGGGCCTGGAGTGGTAAAAGCAGAAGTATGAAGACTTTATTAATTTTCTAC
>NW_011467463.1:0-526 GCF_000754665.1 Bison bison bison | reverse complement strand
CCACTCGAGATGAATGCCTGTCTCCCGGTGCGTCTGGAATGCAACCCCGAGACCCCGGTCGCCCCTGGAGAGGAACATTTGGCTTCTGGACACAAGCCTAGTGAGGTCTATTGGCCCTGCACTCCTCGAGAGCAATCCCCAGCTTTTCCTTCGCAACTCGAATGGAAGATTTGGACTTCCTGGGCCACCACAAGAGGCATCCCGAATTCCCCGTCGTAACTCGAGAATCCCGCCGCAACTCGAGGAAAACCACGTGGTTCCCCGTCATCGCAAGATGAAGCCCTTTCCCGCTACAGCGTCTCAGGAGAAGTCCCACGTTAGGAATTGGAGGTCGAAACGGTACTTGGCACCCTTGATGCACCCCACAAAGTTCCCCGGCATCCCGGTCTCCCTGGAGAGGAACACCGAGGTTTTCCGGCACCACTTCCTCTGAGCCCCTTCTACCCTCCTGATCTCGACAGGAGGGTCGACTCCCCTGCTTTGTCTGGAAGGGGTTCCCGACCTTCCGGTCGCACCTCAGGATGAG
>NW_011467462.1:0-572 GCF_000754665.1 Bison bison bison | reverse complement strand
GAGACAGGCATTCATGTCGAGTGGAAGCAAAGAACCCCGCTCTGCTCTCGAGTCGCGACGGGTATCTCTTGGAGCTCACTGGGTGGACTAAAGGGAGTCAAGCCTCCTGAGGCATTTGGAGAGAGGTCACGAGATTGGTCTCTAGGCCATGCAGTAGACGAAGGCCCTCATCTCGCGATGACGGGGGAGTCTCGGGGTTGTTCTCGAGCGGCGGCCCCAGTGTGCGCTTTCTCACGAGGTACGACGGTGAGGTCAGTGAGCCTCTCGTGGGGCGCCAAGGAAGTCGGGTCTCCATGCGAATGGCGAGGGGGAGCGCGTCATTGCTCTCGAGCAATGGTAGGGTGCCGGGGACCAGCCCCGGCTGATCCAGGGTATTCGAAGGATAGACGGCGTAGGCGAAGATCAGGAAACAACTGCTTAATTAAATGTTAATTAAGGATATAAAGAGTATTAGAATGAGGATAGCTCAGTGAGGAAATTCAGTGGAGAAAAGAGGCTGAATAATTCAGCCAGAAGGTAAGAGAAAGAACGACATGGTGAGACCAAGTTTCGGTGAACAATGCCCGCACTTT
>NW_011467461.1:0-519 GCF_000754665.1 Bison bison bison | reverse complement strand
GAGACGTGTTGAAGAGGTCTCTCGAGGTCTTTTCTCGGGTTGAGGCGGGAAACCTGGGTCCGTCGACTTGTGCAGGTGACCGTCAGGGGGCTTCTCATGGTGGCTCTGAGAAGTCAGGAAACTGGAGGTGGAGGGGCCTCTCGGCACTCCACTGGGTTTGGTGCATTGGAAAGGGCCTCATCTCCAGGTGAGGCAGGAACCTCAGGGTTCCTCTGACTTCAGACTCCGATCGCAAGGTCCCTGCAGACTTGGGACAGGAGAGTCAAGCCTCGTCTTGGGTTGAGGCATGGAACTCCGCTTGCCTCTCGAGGTGTTCCCGGGGAGACAGGCCACTTGTCGAGCGGTATTTGGAACCTGGGGGTCTTTTCCCGACGATGCAGGTGCGAGTCACTGCCCCTTCGTGTTGACTTCATTCACAGGGTGGAGTTCGAAGAGGTGTCCGGGCATCGGGTTCTTATCAAGAGGGGACCGGGAAATCGGGGTCCTTCGGAATGTGGAACCACCTACGAGGCCACGTCT
>NW_011467460.1:0-534 GCF_000754665.1 Bison bison bison | reverse complement strand
CGCAAATGCGGGATCAAGCCTCAGGAGTCCACCCGGATATTCTCCAGCATCTACCCCCCAAAAAAACCAGAGTCTGCCTACTTTATAGCTTTGTGCTCTCACCTCTGAGTTTACTGGGGGCTGTCCCCCACCACCATCTTTGATCTCTCTGTCAAAGAATTATCTTACAGCTCCAATTCGTAAAGTTCCTGGGCAATTTAGGAGTGTTTAAATCCAAACCCCTCAGATGGCTCTCTAACTCGCCTGACAAATTTACAGCTATGCATATGATTGTTTACAGTCTCCCAGCCTCCAGAGGCACGGGAAACTTAAGATATTCAAATAACTTAGAGCCTCTCAGAGAGTTAGAAACTGTCAGAATAAGACTAGTAAAGGATTTCATTGATGAGCCAATGCTTGCTGCCAAGTTTTCACATCCCCTGAATTGTATCCTTGAATGTGTATTAATTAATATAATTGATATGTAGAAAAAATAAGTAGTGGCCTTGGTGTTAGCAAATTTAGACCCTTAAGGTAATAAATTATTTCCTTTGT
>NW_011467459.1:0-526 GCF_000754665.1 Bison bison bison | reverse complement strand
TGAAGCCCTTTCCCGCTACAGCGTCTCAGGGAAGTCCCACGTTAGGAATTGGACGGTCGAAACGGTACTTGGCACCCTTGATGCGCCCACCAAGTTCCCCGGCATCCCGGTCTCCCTGGAGAGGAACTACCGAGGTTTTTCCGGCACCACTTCCTCTGAGCCCCTTCTACCCTCCTGATCTCCACAGGAGGGTCGACTCCCCTGCTTTGTCTGGAAGGGGTTCCCGACCTTCCCGTCGCA
The DNA here is from genome assembly GCF_000754665.1 of Bison bison bison. Lineage (NCBI taxonomy): Eukaryota > Metazoa > Chordata > Mammalia > Artiodactyla > Bovidae > Bison > Bison bison. The sequence goes on along the minus strand of NW_011467459.1, from coordinate 286 downwards.
CCTAAGGATGAGGCCGGTCTCACGACGACCTTCCAGACGTGGCCTCGTGGGTGCTTCCACATTGCGAAGCACCCCGATTCCCCGGTCCGCTCTTGGTAAGAACCCGATGCCCGGACACCTCTCCGATCTCCACCCTGTGAATGAAGTCAACACGAAGGGGCAGTGACTCGCCCGTGCATCGTCCGGAAAAGACCCCCAGGTTCCAAATACCGCTCGACAAGTGGCCTCTATCCCCGGGGACACCTCGAGAGGCAAGCGGAGTTCTATGCCTCAACCCAAGACGAGG
>NW_011467458.1:0-500 GCF_000754665.1 Bison bison bison | reverse complement strand
AAGAGCCATGAAGAAGTAAGCTATCAGAGATGATCTGGAATCGTGCAATGGTTTCTGCATTCTTGTAGTTAAAGGAACTGTGAGCTTGAACCAGTTAACTGAAATCTGAAAAGTGAGAAAGTTTCCATGTGCTATTGTGTTATCAGTATTTGAGATCTGTTAACTCACTGAATCCATTAGTAACTACATAATTAAGTTTTTTTTTTTAATTAAAAAAGAAGGCTAAAATTATTCAATGAGAAGCTGACCGGAACAATCATAAGAGAAAGTTTCAAAGTTTGTACTTTTAACTACTGTACTTCATATCGTCAAATAACTAAACAAAAAAAAAATAAACTAAATTGAAAGTAAGCATATTCCACAGCAACAACACTTCTGGGTAGGATCTAGCACTGAATATCCTGTAAACGTGAAAAGCGCCCTTTGGTCCATTACATGCTTTATGCATGTTTAATAAGTGATGAGACACGCTGAGTGTCTCATCCTTCCACATCATGTTT
>NW_011467457.1:0-539 GCF_000754665.1 Bison bison bison | reverse complement strand
AAGCCCTTTTCCCGCTACAGCGTCTCAGGAGAAGTCCCACGTTAGGAATTGGAGGTCGAAACGGTATTTGGCACCCTTGTTGCGCCCCCACGAAGTTCCCCGGCATCCTGGTCTCCCTGGAGAGGAACACCGAGGTTTTCCGGCACCACTTCCTCTGAGCCCCTTCTACCCTCCTGATCTCGACAGGAGGGTCGACTCCCCTGCTTTGTCTGGAAGGGGTTCCCGACCTTCCGGTCGCACCTCAGGATGAGGCCGGTCTCACGACGACATTCCAGACGTGGCCTCGTGGGTGCTTCCACATTGCGAAGCACCCCGATTTCCCGGTCCCCTCTTGATAAGAACCCGATGCCCGGACACCTCTCCAAACTCCACCCTGTGAATGAAGTCAACACGAAGGGGCAGTGACTCGCCCGTGCATCGTCCGGAAAAAACCCCCAGGTTCCAAATACAGCTCGACATGTGGCCTCTCTCCCCGGGGACACCTCGAGAGGCAAGCGGAGTTCCACACCTCAACCCAAGACGAGGCCTGACTCTCCGGT
>NW_011467456.1:0-525 GCF_000754665.1 Bison bison bison | reverse complement strand
GGGTTGAGGCATGGAACTCCGCTTGCCTCTCGAGGTGTTCCCGGGGAGACAGGCACTTGTCGAGCGGTATTTGGAACCTGGGGGTCTTTTCCCGACGATGCACGGGCGAGTCACTGCCCCTTCGTGTTGACTTCATTCACAGGGTGGAGTTCGAAGAGGTGTCCGGGCATCGGGTTCTTATCAAGAGGGGACCGGGAAATTGGGGTCCTTCGCAATGTGGAACCACCCACGAGGCCACGTCTGGAATGTCGTCGTGAGACCGGCCTCATCCTGAGGTGCGACCGGAAGGTCGGGAACCCCTTCCAGACAAAGCAGAGGAGTCGACCCTCCTGTCCAGATCAGGAGGGTAGAAGAGGCTCAGAGGAAGTGGTGCCGGAAAACTTCGGTGTTCCTCTCGAGGGAGACCGGGATGTCGGGGCACTTCGTGGGTCGCATCAAGGGTGCCATGTACCGTTTCGACCTCCAATACCTCACGTGGGACTTCTCCTGAGACACTGTAGCGGGAAAGGCCTTCATCTTGCGAAG
>NW_011467455.1:0-538 GCF_000754665.1 Bison bison bison | reverse complement strand
AATCTCTATCAAGCTACCAACGGTATTCTTTCACAGAGCTAGAACAAAGAATTTTCACAATTTGTATGGAAATACAAAAAACCTCAAATAGCCAAAGCTATCTTGAGAAAGAAGAATGGAACTGGAGGAATCAACCTACCTGACTTCAGGCTCTACTACAAAGCCACAGTCATCAAGACAGTATGGTACTAGCACAAAGACAGAAATATAGATCAATGGAACAAAATAGAAAGCCCAGAGATAACCCACACACATATGGACACCTTATCTTTGACAAAGGAGGCGAGAATATACAATGGATTAAAGACAATCTCTTTAACAAGTGGTGCTGGGAAAACTGGTCAACCACTTGTAAAAGAATGAAACTAGAGCACTTTCTAACACCATACACAAAAATAAACTCAAAATGGATTAACGATCTCAACGTAAGACCAGAAACTATAAAACCCCTAGAGAAGAACATAGGCAAAACACTCTCCGACATACATTAGAGCAGGATCCTCTAGGACCCACCTCCCAGAATATTGGAAATAAAAGC
>NW_011467454.1:0-507 GCF_000754665.1 Bison bison bison | reverse complement strand
GATACCCGTCGCGACTCGAGAGCAGACGGGGTCTTTTGCTTCCACTCGACATGAATGCCTGTCTCCCCGGGTGTGTCTGGAATGCAACCCCTGAGATCCCCTGTCGCCCCTGGAGAGGAACATTGGCTTCTGGACAGAAGCCTAGATGAGGTCTATTGGCCCTGCAGTCACTCGAGAGCAATCCCCAGCTTTCCTTCGCAACTCGAATGGAAGATTGGACTTCCCTGGGCCAACACAAGAGGCATCCTGAATTCCCCGTCGAAATTCGAGAATCCTGCTACACCTCGAGAAAAACCACGTGGTTCCCCCGTCACCGCAAGATGTAGCCCTGTGCCGCTACAGCGTCTCAGGAGAAGTCCCACTTTAGGAATTGGAGTTCGAAACGGTACTTGTCACCCTTGATGCGACCCACAAAGCGCCCCGACATCCCGGTCTCCCTCGAGAGCAACACCGAAGTTTTCCGGCACCACTTCCTCTGAGCCTCTTCTACCCTCCTGATCTGGACAG
>NW_011467453.1:0-529 GCF_000754665.1 Bison bison bison | reverse complement strand
AGACACGACTGAGCAACTGACGGAACTGAACTTTACAATCGTTTTCTCCAGGTGTTTTGGTTACCCGAGTTTCTATCCTGTGCTAAACTAAGTGACGACAGTGTACTGAAGAGCTGGGTCATTTCCAATAAATTAAAGTTCTGAAACATTCACGCCTTGCAAGGACCTCCCTTTACTACAGAAACAAAAGAGATTTGTGACTATCCAATAATAGTGTCTGGCACCATCCTGACATGTGAAACGTAAGAAAGCTAATTTTTTTTCTTTTATTTTCTTCTGATCGTTGGGGCGTGTGTGTGTGTGTGTGTGCGTGCGTGCGAGGGAGGGGGGGGGCCGCTACTATCACTGATAGGTATGTTCACCAATCTGTCGAATGCCAATATAAGAGTCAGTTCTTGGTTGCTGAAGGGTAAGTTCTTGGTATTAAAAGAAGGTATGTGGCATGAAATCGCATTTTCTGAAGGCAAACGACGTCGTTCTTTCTTCCAGGTGGCAGTTTCAGGATGGGAGAAGCAAAGGAATGGGTACA
>NW_011467452.1:0-532 GCF_000754665.1 Bison bison bison | reverse complement strand
GCTCCACGCAGTCCCAGTCCCTGACCTGTGGTCCGCACCCCTCCGCCGCGCCCACTGGATGCCGATCCTTGGGGACCCAGGAGCGCGCGCAGTCGGGCGTTCCCAGCCGCCACGGCGACCCCCGAGAGGACAACGGGGAAGCCCTCCCCCACCCCCGCCAGGAGCCGACCCCCGCCCCGCGCGCCCCCCCCTGCCATGCCCCCGGTGCCTTCCCAGCCGCAGTGGGGATCCCCGGAGCACAACTGGGACCGCCCCCCATCCCCGCCGCGACCCGGTTCCCGACCCGCGCCGCCCGGCTTCGCCCCGCCCCGGGCGCGCTCCCGGTGCGCTGCCCACCTTCACCACGGGCTCCCGGTGAGCCCCGCCCCCACGCCCGGTTCCAGGAGAGCCTCTGGGACCTCGCTCCCGCCGCCCGGTGAAACGGGAGGACAATCCATCCAGCCCACAGAGGCAATCCAAGCTGTCTAGAATTCAGGGATCAAACGAGGGCTACGGAAAGGAAAGATGACCTGACCTAGGAGGGCCATGATAT
>NW_011467451.1:0-503 GCF_000754665.1 Bison bison bison | reverse complement strand
GAACCCCGCTCTGCTCTCGAGTCGCTACGGGTATCTCTTTGGGAGCTCACTGGGTGGACTAAAGGGAGTCAAGCCTCCTGAGGCGTTTGGAGAGAGGTCGAGAGATTGGTCTCTAGGCCATATAGGAGACGAAGGCCCTCAAGTCGCGATGACGGGGAGGCTCGGGTTGTTCTCGAGCGGCGGCCCAGTGTGCGGTTTCTCGCGAGGTACGACGGCGAGGTCAGTGAGCCTTTCGTGAGGCGCCAAGGAATCGGGTCTCCATGCGAATGGCGAGGGGGAGCGCGTCATTGCTCTCAAGTCATAGTAGGGGAATCTGGCCTCGAGACGTGTTGAAGGTCTCTCGAGGTCTTTCTCGGGTTGAGGCAGGACACCCTGGGGTCCCTCGACTTGTGCAGGTGACCTCAGGGGGCTTCTCATGGTGGCTCTGAGAAGTCAGGGAAACTGGAGGTGGGAGGGGCCTCTCGGCACTCCACTGGGTTAGGTCCATTGGAAGAGGGCCTCAT
>NW_011467450.1:0-581 GCF_000754665.1 Bison bison bison | reverse complement strand
CCCCTCCCCCCACCCCCCGCCCACGGACGCCCGACCCCCGCCCCCGCCGCCCGCCCCGCCCCCTGCCCACTGGCTCCCCGGTCGGCCTTCCCCAGCCGCACGTCGGGGATCCCCCGGACGCACCAACTCGGGACCGCCCCCCATCCCCGCCGCGACCCGGTCCCGACCCGCGCCGCCCGGCTCGCCCCGCCCCGGGCGCGCTCCCGGTGCGCTGCCCACCTTCACCACGGGCTCCCGGTGAGCCCCGCCCCCACGCCCGGTTCCAGGAGAGCCCTCTGGGACCTCGCTCCCGCCGCCCGGTGAAACGGGAGGACAATCCATCCAGCCCACAGAGGCAATCCAAGCTGTCTAGAATTCAGGGATCAAACGAGGGCTACGGAAAGGAAAGATGACCTGACCTAGGAGGGCCATGATATTCTCTAGAACCGGACAAAGTTGGTTTGCAAGGAAACTTGATTCCTTGGAACCCGGAAAGCTGGTTCTTTTCATATGCAATTCCAAACCAGGAGCTCCTTCCCAAAGCCTGCCTGGCCGCCAGCCCCACCCCCCACTCCCCAGAAAACACGGCTCAAAGAAATCTT
>NW_011467449.1:0-565 GCF_000754665.1 Bison bison bison | reverse complement strand
GAATGGCATTGAAACATGTAAAATATCATGTATGAAACGAGATGCCAGTCCAGGTTCGATGCACGATACAGGATGCTTGGGGCTAGTGCACTGGGACAACCCAGAGGGATGGTATGGGGAGGGAGGAGGGAGGAGGGTTCAGGATGGGGAACACATGTATACCTGTGGCGGATTCGTTTTGATATTTGGCAAAACTAATACAATTATGTAAAGTTTAAAAATAAAATAAAATTAAAAAAAATAAAAAAAAGAAGCAACACAGATGGATATTTAAAACTTTAATAGCTATCAATTTATTTTAATAAGTAATAGAAAACTAAGCTATTACTAGCATACAAATGCCTAGATTTCATGAATACATTCATTTAGGTTGAAGCCAAGTATTTTTTAAAGTAAATAAAAATTAAAATTGGTTTAAAAAATAAAATAAAATTGTATTGCAAAAGATATGTGCACATGCCAATATATGAATAGCAGAAAAATTTTACATAAATATGGAGGCTTAAAAACATGTTCTTATAAAGCACCTTAAGTGTTTGCCCAGTCTCTAGTAAAACGTGCTCAC
>NW_011467448.1:0-501 GCF_000754665.1 Bison bison bison | reverse complement strand
TCATCTAGGCTTGTGTCCAGAAGCCCAATGTTCCTCTCCATGGGCGACCGGGATCTCGGGGTTACATTCCAGACGCACCCAGGGAGACAGGCATTCATCTCGAGTGGAAGCAAAGAACCCCGCTCTGCTCTCAAGTCGCCACGGGTGTCTCTTGGAGCTCACTGGGTGGACTAAAGGGAGTCAAGCCTCCTGAGGCGTTTGGAGAGAAGTCGCGAGGTTGGCCTCTAGGCCATGCAGGAGACGAAGGCCCTCATCTCCGCGATGACGGGGGAGTCTCGGGGTGGTTCTCGAGCGGCGGCCCCAGGGTGCGGTTTCTCACGAGGTACGACGGCGAGGTCAGTGAGCCTCTCGTGGGGCGCCAGGGAAGTCGGGTCTCCATGCGAGTGGCGAGGGGGAGCGCGTCATTGCTCTCGAGTCATGGGGGGGAACCTGGCCTCGAGACGTGTTGAAGAAGGCTCTCGAGGTCTTTCTCGGGTTGAGGCAGGAAACCCTGGCTTCCCT
>NW_011467447.1:0-535 GCF_000754665.1 Bison bison bison | reverse complement strand
TTTGACAAAGCAGGCAAGAATATACAATGGATTTAAAGACAATCCTTTAACAAGTGTGCTGGAAAACGGGTCAACCACTTGTAAAAGAATGAAACTAGAACACTTTCTAACACCATACACAAAAATAAACTCAAAATGGATTAAAGATCTAAACGTAAGACCAGAAACTATAAAACTCCTAGAGAAGAACATAGGCAAAACACTCTCCGACATACATCACAGCAGGATCCTCTATGACCCACCTCCCAGAATATTGGGAATAAAAGCAAAATAACAAATGGGACCTAATTAACCTTAAAAGCTTATGCACAACAAAGGAAACTATTAGCAAGGTGAAAAGGCAGCCTTCAGAATGGTAGAAAATAATAGCAAATGAAGCAACTGACAAACAACTAATCTCAAAAATATACAAGCAACTCCTGCAGCTCAGTTCCAGAAAAATAAACGACCCAATCAAAAAATGGGCCAAAGAACTAAATAGACATTTCTCCAAAAAAGACATACAGATGGCTAACAAACACATGAAAAGATGCTC
>NW_011467446.1:0-502 GCF_000754665.1 Bison bison bison | reverse complement strand
CTCCAAGAGATACCCGTCGCGACTCGAGAGCAGAGCGGGGTTCCTGGCTTCCACTCGAGATGAATGCCTGTCTCCCCGGGTGCGTCTGGAATGCAACCCCGAGATCCCGGTGCCCCCTGGAGAGGGACATTGGCTTCTGGACACAAGCCTAGATGAGGTCTATTGGCCCTGCAGTCACTCGAGAGCAATCCCCAGCTTTCCTTCGCAACTCGAATGGAAGATTGGACTTCCCTGGGCCAACACAAGAGGCATCCTGAATTCCCCGTCGTAACTCGAGAATCCCGCCGCAACTCGAGGAAAACCACGTGGTTCCCCCGTCATCGCAAGATGAAGCCCTTTCCCGCTAGAGCGTCTCAGGAGAAGTCCCACGTTAGGAATTGGAGGTCGAAACGGTACTTGGCACCCTTGATGCGCCCCACCAAGTTCCCCGGCATCCCGGTCTCCCTGGAGAGGAACACCGAGGTTTTCCGGCACCACTTCCTCTGAGCCCCTTCGACCCTCC
>NW_011467445.1:0-554 GCF_000754665.1 Bison bison bison | reverse complement strand
ACAGTTTATCAAGACAGTATGGTACTGGACACAAAGAACAGAAATAATAGATCAAATGGAACAAAAATAGAAAAGACCCAGAGATAAATCCACGCACATATGGACACCTTATCTTTGACAAAGGAGGCAAGAATATACAATGGATTAAAGACAATCTCTTTAACAAGTGGTGCTTGGAAAACTAGGTCAACCACTTTTAAAAGTAATGAACTAGAACACTTTCTAACACCTTACACAAAATAAACTCAAAATGGATTAAAGATCTAAATGTAAGACCAGAAACTATAAAACTCCTAGAGGAGAACATAGGCAAAACACTCTCCGACTTAAATCACAGCAGGATCCTCTATGACCCACCTCCCAGAATATTGGAAATAAAAGCAAAAATAAACAAATGGGACCTAATTAACCTTAAAAGCTTCTGCACATCAAAGGAAACTATTAGCAAGGTGAAAAGGCAGCCTTCAGAATGGGAGAAAATAATAGCAAATGAAGCAACGGACAAACAACTAATCTTAAAAATATACAAGCAACTCCTACAGCTCAACTCCAGA
>NW_011467444.1:0-502 GCF_000754665.1 Bison bison bison | reverse complement strand
CCGTCGTAACTCGAGAATCCCGCCGCAGCTACGGAAAACCTACGTGGTTCCCCCGTCATCGCAAGATGAAGCCTTTCCCGCTACAGCGTCTCAGGAGAAGTACCCACGTTAGGAATTGGAGGTCGAAACGGTCCTTGGCACCCTTGACTGCGCCCCCACAAAGTTCCCTGGCATCCCGGTTTCCCTGGAGGGGAACACCGAGGTTTTCCGGCACCACTTCCTCTGAGCCCCTTCTACCTCCTGATCTCGACAGGAGGGTCGACTCCCCTGCTTTGTCTGGAAGGGGTTCCCGAACTTCCGGTCGCACCTCAGGATGAGGCTGGTCTCACGACGACATTACAGACGTGGCCTCGTGGGTGGTTCCACATTGCGAAGCACCCCGATTTCCCGGTCCCCTCTTGGCAAGAACCCGATGCCCGGACACCTCTCCGAACGCCACCCTGTGAATGAAGTCAACACGAAGGGGCAGTGACTCGCCCGTGCATCGTCCGGAAAAAACCCC
>NW_011467443.1:0-502 GCF_000754665.1 Bison bison bison | reverse complement strand
CCAAAAAAGCATTAGATAAAGTTGCATTCCTACAGAGCAAAGGTGTGTTGGGCTATAACAAGAAAAAGAATTAACTCAAGGGTCCAGGTTACAAACATTAAAGCTACTACTTACACCAGTTATGTTAATCAATACACTGCCAGGGACACAGCAGGTAAGGGATATGGAAACTTAGCAGCAAACAATGGCTCAACAAGTGAAAAACCATTCACCAATACAATTTCTAATCAATCTTTTAACTACTCAAAAGAATCTGTGTTTAGACAGTTTAGAACATCTCCTGCCTCTCACAGTTGGGAGGCTCTGAACAGTCACATGTGGCCGGAAAAACCTATTCAGGCAGGCTAGAGGATTTCCAAAGGAGTTTGTAGGTTAAACACTGTCACACCCAGGAATTATTAACTGGAAATGTAAGCTAACTCTTTTTCAGAGAGAGGTAGTTGGGGAGAGCCCCCTGTAAAGTCAGAGGTTTAGGTGAAAGCGCAAGCAGAAAGTAGGCAGA
>NW_011467442.1:0-545 GCF_000754665.1 Bison bison bison | reverse complement strand
CTAGGCTGCTTGGGAAAACCGCGCGGCTCTGACTTCAGCAAAGGGGTGGAGCGGTAAAGGCCTTGAGCCCAAAGGCGAGGCCTTTCGCGACCGCCAGGTGGTGCCAACAGAGGGCGGACTACGTGGTTCCCTGCTCCACGCAGTCCCAGTTCCCTGACCTGTGGTCCCGCACCCCCTCCGCCGCGCCCACTGGATGCCGACCCTTGGGGACCCAGGAGCGCACGCAATGGGCGTTCCCAGCCGCCATGGCGACCCCCGAGAGGACAACGGGGAACCCCTCCCCTACCCCCCGCCCAGGAGCCGCCCCCCGCCCCGCGCCGCCCCGCCCCTGCCATGCTCCCGGTGCCTTCCCAGCCGCAGTGGGGAGCCGCAGCTCCCCGGAGCACAACTGGGACCGACCCCCACCCACAGCGATCGGAGTCTCCACCCGCGCCGCCCGGGTTGACCCCGCCCCGGGTGCGCTCCCGGCGCGGGTCCAGCCCCAGGGGCGGCCTCCGAGAGCACAACTGGGATGCCCGCCCCCGCTCCGCCATGACCGGACCCCC
>NW_011467441.1:0-525 GCF_000754665.1 Bison bison bison | reverse complement strand
TGTCCCCAGGTCTGCAGGGACCCTGCGATCGGAGTCTGAAATCACGAGGAACCCCGAGGTTCCTGCCTCAACTGGAGATGAGGCCCTCTTCCAATGCACCAAACCCCGTGGAGTCCCGAGAGGCCCCCCCCAACTCCAGGTTCCCTGACTCCTCAGAGCCACCATGAGAAGCCCCCTGAGGTCACCTGCACAAGTCGAGGGAAGCCAGGGTTTCCTGCCTCCACCCGAGAAAGACCTCGAGAGACCTTCTTCAACACGTCTCGAGGCCAGATTCCCCTACCATGACTCGAGAGCAATGACGCGCTCCCTCTCGCCACTCGCATGGAGACCGACTTCCCTGGTGCCCCACGAGAGGCTCACTGACATCGCCGTCGTACCTCGTGAGAAAACGCACCCAGGGGCCGCCGCTCGAGAACCACCCCGAGACTCCCCCGTCATCGCGGAGATGAGGGCCTTCGTCGCCTGCATAGCCTAGAGGCCAACCTCGCGACCTCTCTCCAAACGCCTCAGGAGGCTTGACTCCCT
>NW_011467440.1:0-506 GCF_000754665.1 Bison bison bison | reverse complement strand
GTGTGTGTGTGTGTGTGTGTGTGTGTGTACGTGCGTGCGTGCGGTGCGGGGGGAGGGAGGGGCGCTACTATCACTGATAGGTATGTTCACCAATCTGTCGAATGCCAATATAAAAGTCAGTTCTTGGTTGCTGAAGGGAAATGTATGACTTGGTATTAAAAGAACGTATGTGGCATGAAATCGCATTTTCTGAAGGAAAACGACGTCGTTCTTTCTTCCAGGTGGCAGTTTCAGGATGGGAGAAGCAAAGGAATGGGTACAGAATGGGATCAGGAGGTTGTAGGGAAAGTGGACCCCCAGAAAAGAGTGTTGTGCCTAGCACAAGGTTTCTTGAGAGGTTGAACTGCCTTTGCTAATGGATTTTAAGTTTCTTCACCTCTTCCGTGATCTCTTCTAGGTTGACCTAGAACAGAAATCTTTTGTTAGCTTTGGCTAAGTGGAGAAGTATTGCTTCACGGTGACTTGTGTGATCCTACCTGACTGTTCGAAACCCTTTTGATATCTAT
>NW_011467439.1:0-508 GCF_000754665.1 Bison bison bison | reverse complement strand
TTGGGGGTGGTGTGTGTGTGTGTGTGTGTGTGTGTGTGTGTGTGCGCGTGTGCGGGGGAGCGGGGGGGTGGGGGGGCGCTACTATCACTGATAGGTATGTTCACCAATCTGTCGAATGCCAATATAAAAGTCAGTTCTTGGTTGCTGAAGGGAAATGTATGACTTGGTATTAAAGAAAGTATGTGGAATGAAATCGCATATTCTGAAGGCAAATGACGTCGTTCTTTCTTCCAGGTGGCAGTTTCAGGATGGGAGAAGCAAAGGAATGGGTACAGAATGGGATAAGGAGGTTGTAGGGAAAGTGGACCCCCAGAAAAGAGTGTTGTGCCTAGCACAAGGTTTCTTGAGAGGTTGAACTGCCTTTGCTAATGGATTTTAAGTTTCTTTACCTCTTCCGTGATCTCTTCTAGATTGACCTAGAACAGAAATCTTTTGTTAGCTTTGGCTAAGTGGAGAAGTATTATTGTTTCACGGTGACTTGTGTGATCCTACCTGACTGTTCTCAACC
>NW_011467438.1:0-524 GCF_000754665.1 Bison bison bison | reverse complement strand
GCTTTTGTCTGAAGGGGTTCCCGACCTTCCGGTCGCACCTCAGGATGAGGCCGGTCTCACGACGACATTCCAGACGTGGCCTCGCGGTGCTTCCACATTGCGAAGCACCCCGATTTCCGGTCCCCTCTAGATAAGAACCCGATGCCCGGACACCTCTCCGAACTCCACCCTGTGAATGAAGTCAACACGAAGGGGCAGTGACTCGCCCGAGCATCGACGGAAAAAACCCCCAGGTTCCAAATACAGCTCGACAAGTGGCCTCTCTCCCCGGGGACACCTCGAGAGGCAAGCGGAGTTCCATGCCTCAACCCAAGACGAGGCCTGACTCTCCTGTCCCCAGTCTGCAGGGACCCTGCGATCGGAGTCCGAAATCAGAGGAACCCTGAGGTTCCTGCCTCAACTGGAGATGAGGCCCTCTTCCAATGCACCAAACCCAGGGGAGTCCCGAGAGGCCCCTCCCACCTCCAGTTTCCCTGACTTCTCAGAGCCACCATGAGAAGCCCCCTGAGGTCACCTGCACAAAG
>NW_011467437.1:0-500 GCF_000754665.1 Bison bison bison | reverse complement strand
AGGAAAGCTGGGGATTTGCTCTCGAGTGACTGCAGGGCCAATAGACCTCATCTAGGCTTGTGTCCAGAAGCCAGTGTTCCTCTCCAGGGGCGACAGGGATCTCAGGGTTGCATTCCAGACGTACCCGGGGTGACAGGCAGCCATCTCGAGTGGAAGCAAAGAACCCCGCTCTGCTCTCGAGTCGCGACGGGTATCTCTTGGAGCTCACTGGGTGGACTAAAGGGAGTCAAGCCTCCTGAGGCGTTTGGAGAGAGGTCGAGAGATTGGTCTCTAGGCCATACAGGAGACGAAGGCCCTCAAGTCGCGATGACGGGGGAGGATCGGGGTTGTTCTCGAGCGGAGGCCCCAGTGTGCGGTTTCTCACGAGGTACGACGGCGAGGTCAGTGAGCCTCTCGTGGGGCGCCAAGGAAGTCGGGTCTCCATGCGAATGGCAAGGGGGAGCGCGTCATTGCTCTCAAGTCATAGTAGGGGAATCTGGCCTCGAGACGTGTTGAAGAAG
>NW_011467436.1:0-523 GCF_000754665.1 Bison bison bison | reverse complement strand
TTTTATGCAGCGCTTGAGGTGAGGGCGCAGCAGTGTTTCCCGGGGGTTTGAACAAGGGGAGGACTCACCGTCGTTCGGGGACAGGGAGCCAATTTCGACTCAGGATTGTTTGTTGGGGGCCTTGGCCAGAGGCAGAAACCACCGAGGTTGAGTGGAGGGACCAAGGTGGACGCGCAGGTGCGTTTTGTGTTGGAGGGGGGGAGGGTTGCCCAACGGCAGCATCCATCCGAGTTCAGGGCGGGCACGCAGCTGTGGGCTCAGGAGTGTGTGTCGCGGGAATCCAAGAAGGGCAGGCTCTAGACTGCTTCTTCAGTGCGCCGACCCAGATGTGTTTCTCGGGGTCTTGAAGCAGGCCAAGTCCCCGAGGCGGGTTCAGTGCCAGGAGTGACCTGCGGGATCAGGGCTTTGTCCTGGCGAGGGACCAAGGGGAGGACACCGAGAAGTGGGCGGGTAGGGAGCGAGCTGGAGGCTCCCGGTGGTTTCTTTGCCAGGTGCTTGAACGAAGGCAGGAGCCAGCCTGCTT
>NW_011467435.1:0-507 GCF_000754665.1 Bison bison bison | reverse complement strand
TGGTTCGTGTCTGCTCAGCTCTTTGAATACTGCCTCCTGAGGTCCCTGTTCGGGCGCCACCTGCCGGGGACCAGCCCCAGCTGATCCAGGGGTATTCGAAGGAGAGATGGCCTAGACGACTATTTATATGCTAATCAGAGATGTCAAGAAGAATAGTATGAGGAGAGCTCAGTAGGAAAATTCGGTGGAGAAAAGAGACTGAGTAGATGGTTTACGCGGGAGACCAATCAAACTTCAAGACAAGAAGTTTGCACCACTTACGTAGTCCGCAGGCGTCCTCTCGAATAGATGAAGGTACCTCACTCTAGACACCTTCTCGAGTGGGTCTTAGCAGCTCAGGCATAATTACTAAGCGTGGTGGGTTCCGCGCTCCAGATGGAGACTCAGCTGGAAGTTCAAGGGAAGAATGACAAGGAACTTTATGATTTGGAGCTGTAAGTTAACTCTTGGACAGAGAGAGCGAGATGGAGTTGGGGGACAGCCCACAGTGAAATCAGAGGTGGGAAC
>NW_011467434.1:0-507 GCF_000754665.1 Bison bison bison | reverse complement strand
AGCTACCTCCTGAGATACAGTATCATTAAGCTATATTGCTAGGAGCAAATAGGCACAGAAATGTTAAGTAACTTGTATCTTTATAAGATTGTTAAGTAACCAATCTCTTAGCATCAGCAAACTGACCCTGGTCACAGAAGAAATCAATCAGAGAAGAAGGACTTAAAAGACATTCCCTTCCTGACAGAGTAAGCCTGTCTGACACCCCAGCCCCTCCTGGCATCAAGATTCCACAGCTTCTTGGGACTTCAATGGTGGTCCAGTGGTTAAGACTCCATGTTTCCAAGGCAGGGGATGAAAGTTCAATCCCTTGTAGGGGAACTCAGATCCCACATGCTCCATGGTGTGGCCAAAAGTTTAAACAGTTTTTAAAAAAAGATTCCACTGCTTCCTTACCTCATCATTTTAAAGAACATTTCTTTCCTCCCCCAAGGCTGTTTATCAGAATTTTCTGTCCCTTCTGGCATGGGACCCAGTCTGACTTATGCAGTTCTTCCCTGGAATTTT
>NW_011467433.1:0-508 GCF_000754665.1 Bison bison bison | reverse complement strand
CACCTCGAGAGGCAAGCGGAGTTCCATGCCTCAACCCAAGACGAGGCCTGACTCTCCTGTCCCCAGTCTGCAGGGACCCTGCGATCGGAGTCTGAAATCACAGGAACCCTGAGGTTCCTGCCTCAACTGGAGATGAGGCCCTCTTCCAATGCACCAAACCCCGTGGAGTCCCGAGAGGCCCCCCCCCAACCTCCAATTTCCCTGACTTCTCAGAACCACCATGAGAAGCCCCCTGAGGTCACCTTCACAAGTCGAGGGAAGCCAGGGTTTCCTGCCTCAACCCGAGAAAGACCTCGAGAGACCTTCTTCAACACGTCTCGAGGCCAGGTTCCCCTACCATGACTCGAGAGCAATGACGCGCTCCCCCTCGCCACTCGCATGGAGACCCGACTTCACTGGCGCCCCACGAGAGGCTCACTGACCTCGCCGTCGTACCTCGTGAGAAACCGCACCCTGTGGCCGCCGCTCGAAAACCACCCCGAGACTCCCCCGTCATCGCGGAGATGAG
>NW_011467432.1:0-524 GCF_000754665.1 Bison bison bison | reverse complement strand
GCGTGGTTTCGTGTCTGCTCAGCTCTGTGAGTATTTGCCCCCTCGAGGTCCCCTGTTCGGTCGCCACCTGCCGGGGACCAGCCCCAACTGATCCAGGGTATTCGAAGGAGAGATGGCCTAGGCGACTATTTATATGCTAATCAAATATGTCAAGAATAATAGTATGAGGAGAGCTCAGTAGGAAAATTCGGTGGAGAAAAGAAACTGAGTAGCTTGGTTTACGCGGAAGACCAATCAAACTTCAAGACAAGAAGTTTGCACCACTTACCTAGGCCGCAGGCGCCCTTTCGAATAGCGAAAGGTGCCTCACCCTAGACACCTTCTCGAGTGTGTCTTAGCAGCCCAGGCATAATTAGTAAGTGTGGTGGGTTCCGCGCCCCAGATGGAGACTCAGCTGGAAGTTAAAGGGAAGAATGACAAGGAACTTTATGAATTGGAGCTGTAAGTTAACTCTTTGACAGAGAGAGCGAGATGGTGGTGGGGGACAGCCCCCAGTGAAATCAGAGGTGAGAGCACAAAGCAAT
>NW_011467431.1:0-508 GCF_000754665.1 Bison bison bison | reverse complement strand
ATTTGGCTTCTGGACACAAGCCTAGATCGAGGTCTACTTGGCCCTGCAGTCACTCGAGACGCAATCCCCAGCTTTCCTTCGCAACTCGAATGGAAGATTGGACTTCCCTGGGCCAACACAAGAGGCATCCCGAATTCCCCGTCGTAACTCGAGAATCCCGCCGCAACTCGAGAAAAACCACGTGGTTCCCCCGTCATCGCAAGATGAAGCCCTTTCCCGCTACAGCGTCTCAGGAGAAGTCCCACGTTAGGAACTTGGAGGTCGAAACGGTACTTGGCACCCTTGATGCGCCCCCACAAAGTTCCCCGGCATCCCGGTCTCCCTGGAGAGGAACACCGAGGTTTTCCGGCACCACTTCCTCTGAGCCCCTTCTACCCTCCTGATCTCCACAGGAGGGTCGACTCCCCTGCTTTGTCTGGAAGGGGTTCCCGACCTTCCGGTCGCACCTCAGAATGAGGCCGGTCTCACGAGGACATTCCAGACGTGGCCTCGTGGCTGCTTCCACATT
>NW_011467430.1:0-509 GCF_000754665.1 Bison bison bison | reverse complement strand
TGTTTTTTCCTTTCTTGGCTTTACTTTCACTCTGTATAATAGGCTCCAGTTTTCATCCACCTCATTTAGAACTGATTGAAAATTTATTCTTTTCTAATGGCTGAGTAATACTCCATTGCGTATATGTACCACAGCTTTCTTATCCATTCATCTGCTGATGGACACCTAGGTTGCTTCCATGTCCTGTCTACTATAAACAGTGCTGCCCCAATGTTCATCACAGCACTTTCTTGAGTAGGTATAAAACAACTGTTGAGGTTGTATTCTGGATCATGTCCATGCTATTTCTAAATGCATTTTTAAAAATTTCTTCTAATTTCTTTTTCAAAAAATGATTTATTTAATTGGAATAGAATTACTATGTATTACTGTGATGGTTTTTGACACATAGATCAGCATGAACCAGCCACATGAAAATATGTGTCTCCCTATCCTGAACACAACTCAAACCTTCCTTATTACCCCATGATTCTGGGTTCTTCCACAGCACAAGAGTTGGGTGCATCTTT
>NW_011467429.1:0-511 GCF_000754665.1 Bison bison bison | reverse complement strand
GCCCGGAGCTCACTGATCATGGGCTGGTCCCTTGCGCTGCGGCTGTGCTAGGGAGCCCAAACGCAGAGGGGAAGCCCGCACAGCGCATCCACCTGCCTCTAGGCGGGAGGACAGCTCCAGGAAAGGCCCCGTCTGGCAGGCGCTTTCTGGGCACAAACGGAGCAACACTCTGGCTGTGGAGCCGCCTCCCCAAGCCAGGGGCACCGGGACCCTGATTCCCTCCGTGCGGCGCTTAGTCTGGGCGGGGAAGCACCAGCTTGGGAATGCAGCCTGGGGCGCTTCCTTTCCCTCGGAAAGAGCTCTCCCTGCGGGAGGCTTTGGCAGTGTGCACACCCCCAGCCCCTAAGCCCTCTGCAAGGACTCCTGGCTCCTACGTCCGAAGGGAAGGCGAGAGCTGAGCTGAGGCACCAGTCAGGCACCAGTCACGTCTCCCACACTCCCGCAGCCTGCTCCTTCCCGGGCGCGAACGCTAGAAGCTGGGCAGGGCTTGGGGAGGCTCGCCCAGGCCAGA
>NW_011467428.1:0-525 GCF_000754665.1 Bison bison bison | reverse complement strand
TTTGGTAGTCTTTGGTTTTTTTGTTTTTGTTTTTGTTTTAGTTTGAATCAAACACCACATCATTTAAAATTTTACACGTTCTAATTATTCGGTTCCAAAACCCAAACTTGTACTGCACACGGTCGCCATGGAAAGGCCCCCCTCAGCAGGACAGCCACAGATGCTGCCATGAAAGGGCAGCAGGGTGCCCTCCTCCCTGTTTTCTGCCTGGGCGGCCACCGGGTTTTGAAACCCATGCACCCTACTAAGTTTCTAGGGTGCAATTCGTGGACCCTTCCCTTTCCCATCCCAGCAGGTGGTCAAGGGCCCGCTGGCCTCCAAAGTGCCAGAAGCAGGGCTGGGCCAGCCGGCCAGAGTTCAGGGTTCTGGCCCTTGGACTTGCAGCGGACACTAGGCTGCTTGGGAAAACCGCGCGGCTCTGACCTTCCAGCAAAGGGGTGGAGCGGTAAAGGCCTTGAGCCCAGAGGCGAGGCCTTTCTGCGACCGCCAGGTTGTGCCAACAGAGGGCGGACTACGTGGTTCCCT
>NW_011467427.1:0-500 GCF_000754665.1 Bison bison bison | reverse complement strand
TCTTTTGCTTCCACTCGAGATCGAATGCCTGTCTCCCCGGGTGCGTCTGGAATGAACCCCGACGATCCCCTGTGGCCCCTGGAGAGGAACTTTGGCTTCTAGACACAAGCCTAGATGAGGTCTATTGGCCCTGCAGTCACTCGAGAGCAATCCCCAGCTTTCCTTCACAACTCGAATGGAAGATTGGACTTGCCTGGGCCAACACAAGAGGCATCCTGAATTCCCCGTCGTAACTCGAGAATCCCGCCGTAACTCGAGAAAAACCACGTGGCTCCCCCGTCATCGCAAGATGAAGCCCTTTCCCGCTACAGCGTCTCAGGAGAAGTCCCACGTTAGGAATTGGAGGTCGAAAGGGCACTTGGCACCCTTGATGCGACCCACAAAGTTCCCCGAAATCCCGGTCTCCCTCGAGAGGAACACTGAGGTTTTCCGGCACCCCCTCCCCTGAGCCCTTTCTCCCCTCCTGATCTGGACAGGAGGGTCGACTCCCCTGCTTTGTC
>NW_011467426.1:0-510 GCF_000754665.1 Bison bison bison | reverse complement strand
GAAGTCCCACGTTAGGAATTCGGAGGTCGAAACGGTACTTGGCACCCTTGACTCGCGCCCCCACAAAGTTCCCCCGGCATCCCGGTCTCCCCTGGACGAGGAACCCCCGAGGTTTCCCCGGCACCACTTCCTCTGAGCCCCTTCTACCCTCCTGATCTCCACAGGAGGGTCGACTCCCCTGCTTTGTCTGGAAGGGGTTCCCGACCTTCCGGTCGCACCTCAGGATGAGGCCGGTCTCACGATGACATTCCAGACGTGGCCTCGTGGGTGCTTCCACATTGCGAAGCACCCCGATTTCCCGGTCCACTCTTGGTAAGAACCCGATGCCCGGACACCTCTCCGAACTCCACCCTGTGAATGAAGTCAACACGAAGGGGCAGTGACTCGCCCGTGCATCGTCCGGAAAAGACCCCCAGGTTCCAAATACCGCTCGACAAGTGGCCTCTCTCCCCGGGGACACCTCGAGAGGCAAGCGGAGTTCCATGCCTCACCCCAAGACGAGGCCTGACT
>NW_011467425.1:0-523 GCF_000754665.1 Bison bison bison | reverse complement strand
AGGGCCTTTCGTCTCCTGCATGGCCTAGAGGCCAACCTCGCGACCTTTTCTCCAAACGCCTCAGGAGGCTTGACTCCCTTTAGTCCACCCAGTGAGCTCCAAGAGATACCCGTCGCGACTCGAGAGCAGAGCGGGGTTCTTTGCTTCCACTCGAGATGAATGCCTGTCTCCCCGGGTGCGTCTGGAATGCAACCCCGAGATCCCGGTCGCCCCTGGAGAGGAACATTGGCTTCTGGACACAAGCCCAGATGAGGTTGTTATCCCTGCAGTCACTCGAGAGCAATCCCCAGCTTTACTTCGCAACTCGAATGGAAGATTGGACTTCCCTGGGCCAACACAAGAGGCATCCCGAATTCCCCGTCGTAACTCGAGAATCCCGCCGCAACTCGAGAAAAACCACGTGGTTCCCCCGTCATCGCAAGACGAAGCCCTTTCCCGCTACAGCGTCTCAGGAGAAGTCCCACGTTAGGAATTGGAGGTCGAAACGGTACTTGGCACCCTTGATGCGCCCCCACAAAGTTCC
>NW_011467424.1:0-560 GCF_000754665.1 Bison bison bison | reverse complement strand
TCTCGAGGTCTTTCTCGGGTTGAGGCAGGAAACCCTGGGTCCCTCGACTTGTGCAGGTGACCTCAGGGGGCTTCTCATGGTGGCTCTGAGAAGCCAGCGAAACTGGAGGTGGGAGGGGCCTCTCGGGACTCCACTGGGCTTGGTGCATTGGAAGAGGGCCTCATCTCCAGTTGAGGCAGGATCCGCAGGGTACCTCTGATTTCAGACTCCGATCGCAGGGTCCCTGCAGACTGGGGACAGGAGAGTCAGGCCTCGTCTTGGGTTGAGGCATGGAACTCCGCTTGCCTCTCGAGATGTCCCCGGGAAGAGAGGCCGCTTGTCGAGCTGTATTTGGAACCTGGGGTTTTTTCCCGAACGATGCACGGAAAAACTGCCCCTTCGTGTGGACTTCATTCACAGGGTGGTGTTCGGAGAGGTGTCCGGGCATCGGGTTCTTCTCAAGAGGGGACCGGGAAATCGGGGTCCTACGGAATTTGGAACCACCCACGTGGCCACGTCTGGAATGTCTTCGTGAGACCGGCCTCATCCTGAGGTGCGACCGGAAGGTCGGGAACCCCTTC
>NW_011467423.1:0-514 GCF_000754665.1 Bison bison bison | reverse complement strand
AACAGTGTAAGTGATATTCTATTCCTAGAGCTTTAGATACCCCCTGAGTTACAGCAGCTTTAAAGGCGGAGCCATTGTCACTCTGAAGGCTCCGTGGCAGCCCAAACCTGGGGATAATTTCATGATTAAAATCTTTATAACCTCCTTAGCCTGTTCACTACGACAAGGAAAAGCCTCAATCCATCCAGTAAAGGTATCTACCCAAACTTGTAAGCAAGAATATCCATTAGCTTTTGGCATATGAGTAAAATCAATTTCCCAATCCTCTCCAGGATACTTCCCACTTCGTTGTAATCCAGATTTTGCTAGCTTTTCAGTCTTTGGGTTATTTTTTTGACAAATCTCACACCTTTTGATAATATTTTTAAAGTTTTCATTACATTTTTACCTTCAAACAAACGAGAAACCATTTGGTAAGTACTCTCAGCACCCAAATGAAAACTCTGATGTAAACCCTTAAGAATTTTCCACTGAGCATTTTCAGGAATTATTAATCGTCCATCCTCGGACTGTA
>NW_011467422.1:0-517 GCF_000754665.1 Bison bison bison | reverse complement strand
CGTAATTCGAGAATCCTGCTACACCTCAAGAAAAACCACGTGGTTCCCCCGTCATCGCAAGATGTAGCCCTGTGCCGCTACAGCGTCTCAGGAGAAGTCCCACTTTAGGAATTGGAGTTCGAAACGGTACTTGTCACCCTTGATCGCGACCCACAAAGTGCCCCGACCATCCCGGTCTCCCTCGAGAGGAACACCGAAGTTTTCCGGCACCACTTCCTCTGAGCCCCTTCTACCCTCCTGATCTGGACAGGAGGGTCTACTCCTCTGCTTTGTCTGGAAGGGGTTCCCGACCTTCCGGTCGCACCTCAGGATGAGGCCGGTCTCACGACGACATTCCAGACGTGGCCTCGTGGGTGGTTCCACATTCCGAAGGACCCCGATTTCCCGGTCCCCTCTTGATAAGAACCCGATGCCCGGACACCTCTTCGAAATCCACCCTGTGAATGCAGTCAACACGAAGGGGTAGTGACTCTCCCGTGCATCGTCGGGAAAAACCCCCAGGTTCCAAATACCGCTC
>NW_011467421.1:0-511 GCF_000754665.1 Bison bison bison | reverse complement strand
TGGCTGAGAGCTTGCGCAGGCCAGCTGTTCCCTTGGCATGGGTGTGTGCGAGTGTCTGTGTGTCTGTCTGTGTGCCTGCCTGTGGCTTGTCTGCTCTCTCAGGAAGGTGGAGGGGTTGGCGTGGTGTCAAAGGGGGGCGTCGGTAGTGTGAAGGGGCGTGGCTGAGGCGCTCCGTCGACCGTGTCTCCCTGGCTTCTCGTGGGTTTGGGCACCGGAGAGGTGCTGGGGAATTTGGGTGCTCAAGTTTCCCTGCGCCTAGGCCCGCAGGAGGTTCAGAGGCCCCTGGGCCGCAGGGGTTTGGAGGCGGCGGGCCCCGAAGACCAATACCTCCGGGGCTGCGCGGGCCTGGGCAGCGAATGGGATCGGGGGGGCTGGATGGCCCCGCTCAGCGATCGCGGCCGGGTCTGGAGCGGCCGGGGGTGGGAGGGCACCGATACCTCCGCACCCCTCATCTCAGCCCCCAGGCCCCGCGCGCACGCGTATCCTGCCAGTTACTTCCTGGCACCAAACT
>NW_011467420.1:0-554 GCF_000754665.1 Bison bison bison | reverse complement strand
CCAACACAAGAGGTAACCTGAATTCCCCCGTCGTAACTCGAGAATCCCGCCGCAACTCGGAAAAACCACGTGGTTCACCGTCATCGCAAGATGAAGCCATTTCCCGCTACAGCGCCTCAGGAGAAGTCCCACGTTAGTATTGGAGGTCGAAACGTTACTTGGCACCCTTGATGCGACCCACAAAGTTCCCCGGCATCCCGGTCTCCCTCGAGAGGAGCACCGAGGTTTTCCGGCACCACTTCCTCAGAGCCACTTCTACCCTCCTGATCTGGACAGG
Organism: Bison bison bison; assembly: GCF_000754665.1. Lineage (NCBI taxonomy): Eukaryota > Metazoa > Chordata > Mammalia > Artiodactyla > Bovidae > Bison > Bison bison. The sequence goes on along the minus strand of NW_011467420.1, from coordinate 277 downwards.
AGGGTCGACTCCCCTGCTTTGTCTAGAAGGGGTTCCCGACCTCCAGTCACACCTCAGGATGAGGCCGGTCTCACGACGACATTCCAGACGTGGCCTCGTTGGTGGTTCCACATTCCGAAGGACCCCGATTTCCCGGTCCCCTCTTTATAAGAACCCGATGCCCGGATACCTCTTCGAACTCCACCCTGTGAATGAAGTCAACACGAAGGGGTAGTGACTCACCCGTGCATCGTTGGGAAAAAACCCCAGGTTCCAAATACCCCTCGACAAGTGGCCT
>NW_011467419.1:0-508 GCF_000754665.1 Bison bison bison | reverse complement strand
CACGGGGAATTTCGGGATGCCTCTTTGTGTTTGGCCCAGGGAGTCCATCTTCATTCGAGTTGCGAAGGAAAGCTGGGGATTGCTCTCGAGTGACTGCAGGGCCAATAGACTTCATCTAGGCTTGTGTCCAGAAGTCAATGTTCCTCTCCAGGGGCGACCGGGATCTCGGGGTTGCATTCCAGACGCACCCGGGGAGACAGGCATTCATCTCGAGTGGAAGCCAAGAACCCCGCTCTGCTCTCGAGTCGCGACGGGTATCTCTTGGAGCTCACTGGGTGGACTAAAGGGAGTCAAGCCTCCTGAGGCGTTTGGAGAGAGGTCGCGAGGTTGGCCTCTAGGCCCTGCAGGAGTCGAAGGCCCTCATCTCCGCGATGAAGGGGGAGTCTCGGGGTGGTTCTCGAGCGGCGGCCCCAGGGTGCGGTTTCTCACGAGGTACGACGGCGAGGTCAGTGAGCCTCTCGTGGGGCGCCAGGGAAGTCGGGTCTCCATGCGAGTGGCGAGGGGGAGC
>NW_011467418.1:0-509 GCF_000754665.1 Bison bison bison | reverse complement strand
TTTCGCCCTGCAGTCACTCGAGGAAATCCCCAGCTTCCTTCGCAACTCGAATGGAAGATTGGACTTCCCTGGGCCAACACAAGAGGCATCCTGAATTCCCCGTCGTAATTCGAGAATCCTGCTACACCTCGAGAAAAACCACGTGGTTCCCCCGTCATCGCAAGATGTAGCCCTGTGCCGCTACAGCATCTCAGGAGAAGTCCCACTTTAGGAATTGGAGTTCGAAACGGTACTTGGCACCCTTGATGCGACCCACAAAGTGCCCCGGCATCCCGGTCTCCCTCGAGAGGAACACCGAAGTTTTCCGGCACCACTTCCTCTGAGCCTCATCTACCCTCCTGATCTGGACAGGAGGGTCGACTCCTCTGCTTTGTCTGGAAGGGGTTCCCGACCTTCCGGTCGCACCTCAGGATGAGGCCGGTCTCACGACGACATTCCAGACGTGGCCTCGTGGGTGCTTCCACATTCCGATGGACCCCGATTTCCCGGTCCCCTCTTGATAAGAACCC
>NW_011467417.1:0-513 GCF_000754665.1 Bison bison bison | reverse complement strand
TATCTACTACTGCAGGCACGGAACCCTCAGAGAAATGGAGTAGCCATCATGGTCAACAAAAGAGTCCGAAATGCAGTACTTGGATGCAATCTCAAAAACGACAGAATGATCTCTGTCGTTTCCAAGGCAAACCATTCAATATCACAGTAATCCAAGTCTATGCACCAACCAGTAACACTGAAGAAGCTGAAGTTGAAAGGGTTCTATGAAGACCTACAAGACCTTTTAGAACTAACACCCAAAAAAGATGTCCTTTTCATTATAGGGGACTGGAATGCAAAAGTAGGAAGTCAAGAAACACCTGGAGTAACAGGAAAATTTGGCCTTGGAATACGGAATGAAGCAGGGCAAAGACTAATAGAGTTTTGCCAAGAAAATGCACTGGTCATAACAAACACCCTCTTCCAACAACACAAGAGAAGACTCTAACATGGACATTACCAGATGGTCAACACCAAAACCAGATTGATTATATTCTTTGCAGCCAAAGATGGAGAAGCTCTATAGAGTCAA
>NW_011467416.1:0-526 GCF_000754665.1 Bison bison bison | reverse complement strand
GACGCACCCGGGGAGGACAGGCATTTCATCTCGCGTGGAAGCAAAGAACCCCGCTCTGCTCTCGAATCGCGACGGGTATCTCTTGGAGCTCACTGGGTGGACTCAAGGGAGTCAAGCCTCCTGAGGCGTTTGGAGAGAGGTCGCGAGATTGGTCTCCAGGCCATGCAGGAGACGAAGGCCCTCGTCTCTCGATGACGGGGGAAGTCTCGGGGTTGTTCTCGAGCGGCGGCCCCAGTGTGCGGTTTCTCACCAGGTACGACGGCGAGGTCAGTGAGCCTCTCGTGGGGCGCCAGGGAAGTCGGGGCTCCATGGGAGTGGCGAGGGGGAGCGCGTCATTGCTCCCGAGCCATGGTAGGGGAATCTGGCCTCGAGACGCGTTGAAGAAGGTCACTCGAGGTCTTTCTCGGGTTGAGGCAGGAAACCCTGGGTTCCCTCGACTTGTGCAGGTGACCTCAGGGAGCTTCTCATGGTGGCTCTGAGAAGCCAGGGAAACTGGAGGTGGGAGGGGCCTCTCGGGACCCCACTG
>NW_011467415.1:0-554 GCF_000754665.1 Bison bison bison | reverse complement strand
CCGGTCGCACCTCAGGATGAGGCCGGTCTCACGAAGACATTTCCAGACGTGGCCTCGTGGGTGGTTCCACATTCCGTAGGACCCCGATTTCCCGGTCCCCTCTTGAGAAGAACCCGATGCCCGGACACCTCTCCGAACTCCACCCTGTGAATGAAGTCCACACGAAGGGGCAGTTTTTCCGTGCATCGTTCGGAAAAAAACCCCAGATTCCAAATACAGCTCGACAAGCGGCCTCTCTCCCCGGGGACATCTCGAGAGGCAAGCGGAGTTCCATGCCTCAACCCAAGACGAGGCCTGACTCTCCTGTCCCCAGTCTGCAGGGACCCTGCGATCGGAGTCTGAAATCAGAGGTACCCAGCGGTTCCTGCCTCAACTGGAGATGAGGCCCTCTTCCAATGCACCAAACCCAGTGGCGTCCCGAGAGGCCCCTCCCACCTCCAGTTTCCCTGGCTTCTCAGAGCCACCATGAGAAGCCCCCTGAGGTCACCTGCACAAGTCGAGGGAACCCAGGGTTTCCTGCCTCAACCCGAGAAAGACCTCGAGAGACCTTCTTC
>NW_011467414.1:0-520 GCF_000754665.1 Bison bison bison | reverse complement strand
CGTCTACCCCCATAACCAGAGCCTGCCTACTTTACTACTTTGTGCTCTTACCTACACCTCTGACTTTACGGGGGGCTGTCCCCCACCACCTCTTTCGGAGAAGGAGTTAACCTAGAGCTCCAGTCATAAAAACTCTTGGGTGTGACAAGAGTGTTTTAACCTACAAACTCCTCTGAAGGTTCTCTAGCCTGCCTGACAGGCTCCTCAGGCCACATGTGATTGCTCACAGCCTCCCAACCGTGAGAGGCACGAGATGCTTTAAACCCTCTAAAAACAGGTTCTTTAGAGAAGTTAGAAAACTATAAGTATAGTGAGTGGGCTAATTAGAAATTGTGTTGATGAAGGGTTTTTCATTTGTTGAGCCAATGTTTGTTGCTAAGTCTCCATATCCCCTGCCCTTACACACATTAATGAATATATAGAAGAAATAAGTATTAACCTTTGATATTAATCACGTTAGACCTTAGGCTAAGTAAATTCTTTCCTTAACTAAAACCCACTACACCCTCACCCTGTAGGA
>NW_011467413.1:0-501 GCF_000754665.1 Bison bison bison | reverse complement strand
TTCTGGCTGAATTATTTCATCCTCTTTTTCTCCACTGAATTTCCTCACTGAGCTATCCTCATTCTATTACTCTTTATATCCTTAATTAACATTTAATTAAGCAGTTGTTTCCTGATCTTCGCCTACGCCGTCTATCCTTCGAATACCCTGGATCAGCCGGGGCTGGTCCCCGGCACCCTACCATGGCTCGAGAGCAATGACGCGCTCGCCCTCGCCACTCGCATGGAGACCCGACTTCCTTGGCGCCCCACTAGAGGCTCACTGACCTCGCCGTCGTACCTCGTGAGAAAGCGCACACTGGGGCCGCCGCTTGAGAACAACCTCGAGACTCCCCCGTCATCCCGAAATGAGGGCCTTCGTCTACTGCATGGGCTAGACACCAATCTCGCGACTTCTCTCCAAACGCCTCAGGAGGCTTGACTCCCTTTAGTCCACCCAGTGAGCTCGAAGAGATACACGTCGCGACTCGAGAGCAGAGTGGGGTTCTTTGTTTCCACTCGA
>NW_011467412.1:0-516 GCF_000754665.1 Bison bison bison | reverse complement strand
ATGTACTGTAGTGCTTTGTCTGTATAAATCCTATGACAAACACTAGGGCTTTTGTAAATGTATGGCATTTATTGTAATTATTCTTGTTTAATTTTTCTAATGTTAAGCCATGAGTAGAAGGGGTTTTCCTGCGATTGTAAAATCATCATGACACGGTGTGCTTTATTATCCTTCCAGAATGTAACCAAGCTCTCCAACAATCACTCTGAAATAAGAAAACTTAATTTCAACCAGTTGTTGTTGGATGTTAACGACTGGCCTAAACTGTACTTTTTCTAGCAAGAAATGCTTTTTGTCCACAGCGTGAAGTGATTTAAAAGTATTGGGTGTTAAATGTGAGCTTCTAATGAAATTTGGGCTGAAAGGATGCCTAGAAGAAGACTGAAAATCTCTCCTGTAACCCTGTCTCTGTGGACCTGGATCCCTCCTCTCTGGTGAGACTCTTTGGGGACCAATCTCGATGCCCTGCACCCGCTACAGAGCCATCGAGCTGGACAGTGAAGGTGCCACTTCCCA
>NW_011467411.1:0-594 GCF_000754665.1 Bison bison bison | reverse complement strand
CTGGAGAGGAACATTGGCTTCTGGACACAAGCCCAGATGAGGTCTATTGGCCCTGCAGTCACTCGAGAGCAATCCCCAGCTTTCCTTCGCAACTCGAATGGAAGATTGGACTTCCCTGGGCCAACACAAGAGGCATCCCCGAATTCCCCGTCGTAACTCGAGAATACCGCCGCAACTCGAGAAAAACCACGTGGTTCCCCCGTCATCGCAAGATGAAGCCCTTTCCCGCTACATCGTCTCAGGAGAAGTCCCACGTTAGGAATTGGAGGTCGAAACGGTACTTGGCACCCTTGATGCTCCCCACAAAGTTCCCCAGCATCCCGGTCTCCCTGGAGAGGAACACCGAGGGTTTCCGGCACCACTTCCTCTGAGCCCCTTCTACCCTCCTGATCTCCACAGGAGGGTCGACTCCCCTGCTTTGTCTGGAAGGGGTTCCCGACCTTCCGGTCGCACCTCAGGATGAGGCCGGTCTCACGAAGACATTCCAGACGTGGCCTCGTGGGTGCTTCCACATTGCGAAGCACCCCGATTTCCCGGTCCCCTCTTGGTAAGAACCCGATGCCCGGACACGTCTCCGAACTCCACCCTGTGAAT
>NW_011467410.1:0-503 GCF_000754665.1 Bison bison bison | reverse complement strand
AGAGAGAGAGAGAGAGAGAGAGAGAGAGAGAGAAGAGAGAGAGAGAGAATAGGGTTATTGATTAAAAGGCTTCAGGCAGGATAACCAGGCAGAGACCTCCTTGTATATTTAGGTAACCTTCAGCTGTCAATCTCTCAAGCCCTTTCCCCTGGACAAGTTTCACCCGGGAAGAAACCTCCAGTCTCCAGCCTGGTGGGTCCATATCCGGCTGCCTGCTCCTTGGGAGTCAAGCTAGGGAAGAAACTGGTGGGCAACACAGGGATACTACAAAATGGGGAAATCTGGTGGGAAAAATTTGATGTTTGATACCTCAAAAAAAAATAATAAAAAGTACTACTATGTGAAAAATTTATGTTCAAGACCAGTAAGTGTGCTGGGTAAGGGCCTCTGAAAACATGAGGTGTCCCTGTACTAAGAACTGCTAATACAAGCGTGCATTTGAAGCTCAAATACAGCATGTATCCTTTACTACACTTTCTAAGGTCATTCGTCTCTGGCCACTG
>NW_011467409.1:0-526 GCF_000754665.1 Bison bison bison | reverse complement strand
TGTCCCCGGGGAAAGAGGACGCTTGTCGAGCTGTATTTGGAACCGGGGTTTTTTCGAACGGTGCCGGAAAACTGCCCCTTCGTGTGGACTTCATTCACAGGGTGGAGTTCGGAGAGGTGTCCGGGCATCGGGTTCTTCTCGAAGAGGGGACCGGGACATCGGGGGTCCTACGGAACGTGGAACCACCCACGAGGCCACGTCTGGAATGTCTTCGTGAGACCGGCCTCATCCTGAGGTGCGACCGGAAGGTCGGGAACCCCTTCCAGACAAAGCAGGGGAGTCGACCCTCCTGTCCAGATCAGGAGGGGAGAAAGGGCTCAGAGGAGGGTGTGCCGGAAAACCTCAGTGTTCCTCTCGAGGGAGACCGGGATTTCGGGGAACTTTGTGGGTCGCATCAAGGGTGCCAAGTGCCCTTTCGACCTCCAATTCCTAACGTGGGACTTCTCCTGAGACGCTGTAGCGGGAAAGGGCTTCATCTTGCGATGACGGGGGAGCCACGTGGTTTTTCTCGAGTTACGGCGGGATT
>NW_011467408.1:0-555 GCF_000754665.1 Bison bison bison | reverse complement strand
TGGGCGTTCCCAGCCGCCACGGCGACCCCCGAGACGGACAACCGGGGAAGCCCTCCCCCACCCCCGCCACGGAGCCGACCCCCGCCCCGCGCCGCCCCGCCCCTGCCATGCTCCCGGTGCCTTCCCGGCCGCAGTGGGGATCCCCGGAACACAACTGGGACCGCCCCCCATCCCCGCCACGACCCGATTCCCGACCCGCGCCGCCCGGCTTCGCCCCGCCCCGGGCGCGCTCCCGGTGCGCTGCCCACCTTCACCACGGGCTCCCGGTGAGCCCCGCGCCCACGCCCGGTTCCAGGAGAGCCTCTGGGACCTCGCTCCCGCCGCCCGGTTAAACGGGAGGACAATCCATCCAGCCCACAGAGGCAATCCAAGCTGTCTAGAATTCAGGGATTCAACGAGGACTACGGAAAGGAAAGATGACCTGACCTAGGAGGGCCATGATATTCTATAGAACCGGACAAAGTTGGTTGCCAAGGAAACTTGATTCCTTGGAACCCGGAAAGCTGGATCTTTTCATATGCAATTCCAAACCAGGAGCTCCTTCCCAAAGCCTGC
>NW_011467407.1:0-506 GCF_000754665.1 Bison bison bison | reverse complement strand
CTCTTTTGAGTATTTGCCTCCTGAGGTCCCTGTTCGTCGCACCTGCCGGGGACCATCCCAACTGTTCCTGGGTATTCGAAGGAGAGATGGCCTAGGCGACTATTTATATGCTAATCAGAGATGTCAAGAAGAATAGTATGAGGAGAGCTCAGTAGGAAAATTCAGTGGAGAAAAGAGACTGAGTAGCTTGGTTTACGCGGAAGACCAATCAAACTTCAAGACAAGAAGTTTGCACCACTTACGTAGGCCGCAGGCCCCCTCTCGAATATCGAAAGGTGCCTCACCCTAGACACCTTCTCGAGTGGGTCTTAGCAGCCCAGGCATAATTAGGAAGCGTGGTGGGTTCAGCGCTCCAGATGGAGACTCAGCTGGAAGTTAAAGGGAAGAATGACAAGGAACTTTATGAATTGGAGCTGTAAGTTAACTCTTTGACAGAGAGAGCGAGATGGTGGTGGGGGACAGCCCCCAGTGAAATCAGAGGTGAGAGCACAAAGCAATACAGTAGG
>NW_011467406.1:0-514 GCF_000754665.1 Bison bison bison | reverse complement strand
GGCCTCGTCTCCCCGGGGACACCTCGAGAGGCAAGCGGAGTTCCATGCCTAAGCCCAAGAGAGGCCTGACTCTCCTGTCCCCAGTCTGCAGGGACCCTGCGATCAGAGTCTGAAATCAGAGGAACCCTGAGGTTCCTGCCTCAACTGGAGATGAGGCCCTCTTCCAATTCACCAAACCCGTGGAGTCCCGAGTGGCCCCCCCCCACCTCCAGTTTCCCTGACTTCTCAGAGCCACCATGAGAAGCCCCCTGAGGTCACCTGCACAAGTCGAGGGAAGCCAGGGTTTCCTGCCTCAACCCGAGAAAGACCTCGAGAGACCTTCTTCAACACGTCTCGAGGCCAGGTTCCCCTACCATGACTCGAGAGCAATGACGCGCTCCCCCTCGCCACTCGCATGGAGACCCGACTTCCCTGGCGCCCCACGAGAGGCTCACTGACCTCGCCGTCGTACCTCGTGAGAAACCGCACCCTGGGGCCGCCGCTCGAGAACCACCCCGAGACTCCCCCGTCATCG
>NW_011467405.1:0-519 GCF_000754665.1 Bison bison bison | reverse complement strand
AAGAACCCGACTGCCCGGACACCTCTCCGAACTCCACCCTGTGAATGCAGTCAACACGAAGGGTCAGTTTTTCCGTGCATCGTTCGGAAAAAACCCCAGGTTCCAAATACAGCTCGACAAGCGGCCTCTCTCCCCGGGGACATCTCGAGAGGCAAGCGGAGTTCCATGCCTCAACCCAAGACGAGGCCTGACTCTCCTGTCCCCAGTCTGCAGGGACCCTGCGATCGGAGTCTGAAATCAGAGGTACCCTGCGGTTCCTGCCTCAACTGGAGATGAGGCCCTCTTCCAACGCACCAAACCCAGTGGAGTCCCCGAGAGGCCCCTCCCACCTCCAGTTTCCCTGGCTTCTCAGAGCCACCATGAGAAGCCCCCTGAGGTCACCTGCACAAGTCGAGGGAACCCAGGGTTTCCTGCCTCAACCCGGGAAAGACCTCGAGAGACCTTCTTCAACACGTCTCGAGGCCAGATTCCCCTACCATGGCTCCGGAGCAGTGACGCGCTCCCCCTCGCCACTCGCAT
>NW_011467404.1:0-500 GCF_000754665.1 Bison bison bison | reverse complement strand
TGCCCACTGCATTTGAGTGTGCAGCAACAATATCAACGGTAATGCCGGTGAACAATGCGTATTCCTGGAATCCACTCCGTTGGCTACTGACTGTGTGTGGTGGTGGTCTGGAACCTAGACCTGGAAGCTTTCTGAATGATTGCAAATGACACCAAAGTCTGAGGACGATGGAAGATCTTCACATTTCTGCAAGAGCCACACACCTCCAGAAGGAACCACAAGACTTGCCTGAAATGGTCAAGGTATAAGTATTGGACTCAACGTTGGAAGGTCTCCACCTTTGCTATGGAAGTCAAACGATCTTTCTTTGAAATGAAAATGGAGCATACTGAACGTTCACATTCTTCTAGAGCATTTGAAATGCCCTAACTTGTAGAAACCTGCTGTACGAGTTCCTTGAAAGCAAGAACCTCTATGTATGGATATGTCTTCATGCCTTAGATTGTGCCTCGAATATAGTGTACACATCAACCCAGGAAAGGAAAGAATTGAATCGCCAA
>NW_011467403.1:0-508 GCF_000754665.1 Bison bison bison | reverse complement strand
TTACCAGCCGGATCAAGAACCTTCTGCGATCCCCGTCCATCAAATTACGCAGGAGTAAGGCGGAAACCGGCGAGAAGACCTCAGCTCCAAGGTGAGTCCTAGTATTGGGAGCCAACCCTTCCCATCCCTCCTCTCCCTCCCCTTGTCTGCTCCACGTACATCTTTTACCTTACTCTTTCTGGGGAAAGAGGAGAACTAGAAGCTCATGGTAGCTCTAAAGGACCATCTCTGCCGCTCAAGAAAGCAATTATTTAGTTATAAGGTAAAGGGAAAAGAGCCTCATGGGTGAGCATGCTGAGATTCATCCGCGAAGAGCACGAGGAAGGCAACATGAGGGTTCAATTGTGGCCTCACTACAAACTAAGTCTATGCTTGGGGAAGCCAGTTGATATGCTGACTCAGTTTTCCTTCTTGGAAGAAGGTAGTGAGACCACGTATCCTGTGAAGGGCTGAGCTACCACAAGTGTTAAGTGTCACAGCTGGGTTTCTGTAAGACAGTGGTAGCAGA
>NW_011467402.1:0-537 GCF_000754665.1 Bison bison bison | reverse complement strand
GGCGAGGCCTTTTCTGCGACCGCCAGGTTGTGCCGACAGAGGGCGGACTACGTGGTTCCCTGCTCCACGCAGTCCCAGTTCCCTGACCTGTGGTCCGCGCCCCTCCGCCGCGCCCACTGGATGCCGATCCTTGGGGACCCAGGAGCGCACGCAGTGGGCATTCCCAGCCGCCACGGCGACCCTCGAGAGGACAACCGGGGAAGCCCCTACCCCACCCCCCGCCAGGAGCCGACCCCCGCCCCGCGCCGCCCCGCCCCTGCCATGCTCCCGGTGCCTTCCCAGCCGCAGTGGGGATCCCCGGAGCACAACTGGGACCGCCCCCCATCCCCGCCACGACCCGATTCCCGACCCGCGCCGCCCGGCTTCGCCCCGCCCCGGGCGCGCTCCCGGTGCGCTGCCCACCTTCACCACGGGCTCCCGGTGAGCCCCGCCCCCACGCCCGGTTCCAGGAGAGCCTCTGGGACCTCGCTCCCGCCGCCCGGTGAAACGGGAGGACAATCCATCCAGCCCACAGAGGCAATCCAAGCTGTCTAGAAT
>NW_011467401.1:0-504 GCF_000754665.1 Bison bison bison | reverse complement strand
AAATCGGGGTGCTTCGCAATGTGGAAGCACCCACGAGGCCACGTCTGGAATGTCGTCGTGAGACCGGCCTCATCCTGAGGTGCGACCGGAAGGTCGGGAACCCCTTCCACACAAAGCAGGGTGTCGACCCTCCTGTCCAGATCAGGAGGGTAGAAGGGGCTCAGAGGAAGTGGTGCCGGAAAACCTCGGTGTTCCTCTCCAGGGAGACCGGGATGCCGGGGAACTTTGTGGGGGCGCATCAAGGGTGCCAAGTACCGTTTCGACCTCCAATTCCTAACGTGGGACTTCTCCTGAGACGCTGTAGCGGGAAAGGGCTTCATCTTGCGATGACGGGGGAACCACGTGGGTTTTCTCGAGTTGAGGCGGGATTCTCGAGTTACGACGGGGAATTCGGGATGCCTCTTGTGTTGGCCCAGGGAAGTCCAATCTTCCATTCGAGTTGCGAAGGAAAGCTGGGGATTGCTCTCGAGTGAGTGCGGGGCCAATAGACCTCATCTAGGCTTG
>NW_011467400.1:0-538 GCF_000754665.1 Bison bison bison | reverse complement strand
CACGCGGCGCACGCACGCTCGGTCCCCCCCCACCCTGCCGGACGCCCCGGCGGGGGCCCCAGCGGGACCTCCCCCAACGTCGAAGGGGGGAGGCGCGGGCCGCGGTAGGCAACGAGCGGCACACGGCCCCACCGCGGGCCGGCGCACCGCCCCCAGAGCGGAGGTGGGGGCGGGTGTTCTGCCCACGCGCTCTTGGCAGCCGCCACGGCGGCCACTGCGCACTCGGGAGGGGCAGCAGCTGGGGGGTCCGATACCCCAAGGCTCCCTCTCGGATCGCTAGAGAAGGCTTTCTCACCGAGGGCTCGCCGCCCCTCACCCGGATCGTCTCTCTCCTTCGGGCCCACGGAGGCGCTCCACGAGCCACCAGTCCTCAGCTGGGGTGGGAGGGGTCTGCGGTACAGGTAGGCGGAGCACCAACACAGGAGCGTCTGCGCGGCCGGGGCCAGCGCAGAGCCCGCGTCCCGTCCCCTGCAAGGCCTCACCCGTCAGCCTCGACGACGAGGGGAACAGGCACGCCTCTCCTACCGCCTCGACCCCC
>NW_011467399.1:0-530 GCF_000754665.1 Bison bison bison | reverse complement strand
CTGTGCCGCTACAGCGTCTCAGGACGAAGTCCCACTTTAGGAATTGGAGTTCAAAACGGTACTTGGCACCCTTGATGCGACCCACAAACGTGCCCCGACATCCCGGTCTCCCTCGAGAGGAACACCGAAGTTTTCCGGCACCACTTCCTCTGAGCCTCTTCTACCCTCCTCATCTGGACTGGAGGGTCGACTCCTCTGCTTTGTCTGGCAGGGGTTCCCGACCTTCCGGTCGCACCTCAGGATGAGGCCGGTCTCACGACGACATTCAGACGTGGCCTCGTGGGTGGTTCCACATTCCAAAGGACCCCGATTTCCCGGTCCCCTCTTGATAAGAACCCGATGCCCGGACACCTCTTCGAACTCCACCCTGTGAATGAAGTCAACACGAAGGGGTAGTGACTCGCCCGTGCATCGTCGGGAAAAACCCCCAGGTTCCAAATACCGCTCGACAAGTGGCCTGTCTCCCCGGGAACACCTCGAGGGGCAAGCCGAGTCCCATGCCTCAACACAAGACGAGGCCTGACTCTCCT
>NW_011467398.1:0-546 GCF_000754665.1 Bison bison bison | reverse complement strand
GTCGCTTTGGCTACAGCCCGACAGCCAGGCTGAAGGCAAGGGGCGGTAGCCCCCACACCACCCCACCCAGGCGGGAATGCAGAAACGCAGCAAGCGAAGGAACCAAACCCAGCCCCCAAAACAAAGGCGGCGAACGAGTCCCCACCCCCAACCCCCACCCCCCCCCAACCGAAGACCACGACACCTATCCCGCCGCGTGTTTCCACCCGTCTGGTCGAGATGCCTGGGAAACGTCTGGATGGGGCTTTCCCACATTTCCCTCCATCACGATGCCAACGGGAGGGGACCTGGCTTCTCCGGGCTAACACGAGCACGGGCCATATTTGCCGCCAGTAGCGGAAAAGGAAGGGAAACGAAGCGAAGCCCAACCCTCAATGGCAGAAGGCACCAGGCCATTGTTGTGAGAAAGCCACTGAAGGAGGCCAAGCCCAGAGCTCCCCGACTCCCATTCCGGCAGGAAGAGGAGGATAAAGGGCCCATCCAGCCCCGCAACCCCACCCCACCCCACCCCACCCCACCCCTTCAAACAACACCATCTTCCCAGAG
>NW_011467397.1:0-503 GCF_000754665.1 Bison bison bison | reverse complement strand
AGTTCAGGATGGAGGCTTCAAATCCCCCACAGGGGGAATTGGATAAAAGTGAGTAGGCTAAGTCTAGTCTGAAACTGTCTAGATTTCTCAGTAAATTACTCCTTTTTTAAAAAGAAAACAACATCTCACTTCAAAGTATCACTTTTTTTAAAAAGTTCTCATTTGTGGAGAAGGGAAATGGGCAAATCCCTACTCCAAGTAATTACTTAGCCTGGGAAATCTCATGGACAGAGCAGCCTGGCAGGTTACAGTCCATGGGGTTGCAGAGAGCCGGACATGGCTTAGCAACAAAACAAACAGTAAGTTCATAGCTTCCTATATCTGGATGTCAAAATACCGATTGTAATAGTTTTCTATTGTTATAAATTGCAAACTTTTTAAAGCTTCTTGAAATGAATAAAGGTTAAGCATGAAAAAATATTCTCATTTGTATTCCAATGTCAATTTGCATAGATGTAAGATTATTTCTATTTTTCCCTGTATTTCATTTAAATGTCCCACAA
>NW_011467396.1:0-528 GCF_000754665.1 Bison bison bison | reverse complement strand
ATGGGTATGGGGAAGGAGGAGGGAGGAGAGTTCAGGATTGGGAACACATGTATACCTGTGGCGGATTCATTTTGATATATGGCAAAACCAATACATTAATTAGTTAAAGTTAAAAAATAAAATAAAAAATAAATTAATTTAAAAAGTAAATAAAGACATCTAGCCAAAGGAATTAAGCCAGTCATAAAAAAAGACAAATACTATACGTTTCCACATATTTAACATAGTCAAGCAATAGAAAGGAACAAAGTAGAATGATGGAGTCCAGGATCTAGGGAAACAGGGAAGAAAAGAGGAGTTGTTGTTTAATGGGACAGGTGATGGGTACAGCGTTTCAATTTTGCAAGATGAAAAGGTGTAAACATATGTTTCATAACAATATGATAAGGAATTCCATGGTAGTTCAGAAGTTAGGACTCCACGCTTTCCTATCAGGGGCCTGGGTATGGTTCTCAACCAGGAAACTGTCATTCAAGTTGCATAGCACAGCGAAAACAATGACAACAACAACAAAACAACACTGTGACT
>NW_011467395.1:0-534 GCF_000754665.1 Bison bison bison | reverse complement strand
GTAAACCACGTGGTTCCCCCGTCATCGCAAGATGTAGCCCTGTGCCACTACAGCGTCTCAGGAGAAGTCCCACTTTAGGAATTGGAGTTCGAAACGGTACTTGGCACCCTTGATGCGACCCACAAAGTTCCCCGACATCCCGGTCTCCCTCGAGAGGAACACCGAGGTTTTCCCGACACCACTTCCTCTGAGCCCCTTCTACCCTCCTGATCTGGACAGGAGGGTCGACTCCCCTGCTTTGTCTGGAAGGGGTTCCCGACCTTCCGGTCACACCTCAGGATGAGGCCGGTCGCACGACGACATTCCAGACATGGCCTCGTGGGTGCTTCCACATTCCGAAGGACGCCGATTTCCCGATCCCCTCTTGATAAGAACCCGATGCCCAGACACCTCTTCGAACTCCAGCCTGTGAATGAAGTCAACACGAAGGGGCAGTGACTCGCCCGTGCATCGTCGGGAAAAGACCCCCAGGTTCCAAATACCGCTCGACAAGTGGCCTGTCTCCCCGGGAACACCTCGAGAGGCAAGCGGAGT
>NW_011467394.1:0-508 GCF_000754665.1 Bison bison bison | reverse complement strand
GTGTGTGTGTGTGTGTGTAGGGGGCCGTGTCTGGGAGGGAGATACTGCGTCCCCTCGGGGCCGTACCCTGGCCCACTACAGACCATCTGGGGCTGAAGATGAAGTTCAGAGACCTGGGAGCACTTTGGCTCCCAAGAACCTGCAGGTGCTTCAGGTCTGGGTGTCTGGTTTGATCAGCCTGGCCTGGTCTTTGCTGAACACTTGGACTTTGGGGTCCTTCCCGATGGCCCTCCAGGTTCTGACTGCTGTCTCCAGAGCAGGACTGGGAGCTGGCACTCTTTGCTGCAGTGCTGCAATGCTTGCACCTGGACACACCTCTCCTCTAGCAGCAAAATACAAAGAAACTGTATGGGGCTAAAAATAACTGTGTGCATGGACAGATGGGGCAAATATCTGAACCCAAAGGATACAAAGAAACCAAAAAATCCAACTGCCACTGTTGAGGAGCAGGGTGCCGTGCATGCCTCCTTCACTCAATACCACTTAAGGGTGGGGGCAAGATACCTAA
>NW_011467393.1:0-502 GCF_000754665.1 Bison bison bison | reverse complement strand
AAAGGAGACCAGAGTGCCTGAGTTGTCCAAGGAGGAGGGGATGATCGTGTGTAAACAGGGTGGCCAGTGAGGTGACACCAGGAGGGTGACCTTGAACCAGAGACCCAGAGGCAGGAAGAGAAGTAGCCACTCGGAGATGAAAAAGCGTCATGTCAACCAGCGGGGACAAGGGAGAGAGTAGGCCACATCAGGGAGGAGCCTGGGCTCAGGCCTGAGCAGCTCGAGGCCAGAGGCTGTTTCCTGAGGTGAGGAGGGCGGCTGGGGCGGGGAGCTAAGCCGGGCCTCAGCCCTGTTGAGGTGGACGAGCCCATTGGGTGTCCCGGGGACGTGTCAGGAGAACAGCTGAGTGTTCTGGCCTGCATCCGGGAGAAAACTCATTCAGGTCAGGGTGGACTTCGGGTCGTGGGCATACAGATGGCATTTAAAGGCACGAGCACAGTAAAGTCACCAGGCGGGTGCCGGTGGAGAGAGATGGGGTGCAAGGGTAGGGCTGTGGGGCATC
>NW_011467392.1:0-507 GCF_000754665.1 Bison bison bison | reverse complement strand
GGGTTGAGGCATGGAACTCCGCTTGCCTCTCGAGGTGTCCCCGGGGAGAGAGGCCACTTGTCGAGCTGTGTTTGGATCCTGGGGGTTTTTCCGGACGATGCATGGGCGAATCACTGCCCCTTCGTGTTGACTTCATTCACAGGGTGGAGTTCGAAGAGGTGTCTGGGCATCGGGTTCTTATCAAGAGGGGACCGGGAAATCGGGGTCCTTAGGAATGTGGAACCACCCATGAGGCCACGTCTGGAATGTCGTCGTGAGACCGGCTTGATCCTGAGGTGCGACCGGAAGGTCGGGAACCCCTTCCAGACAAAGCAGGGGAGTCGACCCTCCTGTCCAGATCAGGAGGGTAGAAGGGGCTCAGAGGAAGTGGTGCCGGAAAACTTTGGTGTTCCTCTCGAGGGAGACCGGGATGTCGGGGAACTTTGTGGGTCGCATCAAGGGTGCCAAGTCCCGTTTCGACCTCCAATACCTAACGTGGGACTTCTCCTGAGACACTGTAGCGGGAAA
>NW_011467391.1:0-522 GCF_000754665.1 Bison bison bison | reverse complement strand
CCTTTTAAATGATACAATAGACCAGTTAGACCTAATTGATATCTATAGGACACTTCACCACAAAACAATGAATTTCACCTTTTTCTCAAGCCCACACAGAACCTTCTCCAGGATAGAACACATCCTGGGCCATAAATCTAGCCTTGCTAAATTCAAAAAAAATTGAAATCATTCCAAGCATCTTTTCTGACCACAATGCAGTAAGATTAGATCTCAATTACAGGAGAAAAACTATTAAAAATTCCAACATATGGAGGCTGAACAACATGCTGCTGAATAACCAACAAATCACAGAAGAAATCAAAAAAGAAAGCAAAATATGCATAGAAACAAATGAAAATGAAAACACAACAACCCAAAACCTGTGGGACACTGTAAAAGCAGTACTAAGGGGAAAGTTCATAGCGATACAGGCATACCTCAAGAAACAAGAAAAAAATCAAATAAATAACCTAACTCTACACCTAAAGCAACTAGAAAAGGCAGAAATGAAGAACCCCAGGGTTAGTAGAAGGAAAGAAA
>NW_011467390.1:0-512 GCF_000754665.1 Bison bison bison | reverse complement strand
AGTCGACCCTCCTGTCCAGATCAGGAGGGTAGAAGGGGCTCAGGGAAGTGGTGCCGGAAAAACTTCGGTGTTCCTCTCGAGGGGAACCGGGATGTCGGGGAACTTTTGTGGGTCGCATCAAGGGTGCCAAGTACCGTTTCGACCTCCAATACCTAACGTGGGACTTCTCCTGAGACACTGTAGCGGGAAAGGCTTCATCTTGCGATGACGGGGAACCACGTGGATTTTCTCGAGTTGCGGCAGGATTCTCGAGTTACGACGGGGAATTCAGGATGCCCTTGTGTTGGCCCAGGGAAGTCCAATCTTCCATTCGAGTTGCGAAGGAAAGCTGGGGATTGCTCTCGAGTGACTGCAGGGCCAATAGACCTCATCTAGGCTTGTGTCCAGAAGCCAGTGTTCCTCTCCAGGGGCGAAAGGGATCTCGGGGTTGCCTTCCAGACACACCCGGGGAGACAAGCATCCATCTCGAGTGGAAGCAAAGAACCCCGCTCTGCTCTCGCGTCGCGACGGGT
>NW_011467389.1:0-504 GCF_000754665.1 Bison bison bison | reverse complement strand
GAAGGAGAGATGGCCTAGGCGACTATTTTATATGCTCATCAGAGATATCAAGAATAATAGTATGAGGATAGCTCAGTGGAAAATTCGGTGGAGAAAAGAGACTGAGTAGCTTGTTTACGGGGGAGACCAGAAAATTTCAAGACAAGAAGTTTGCACCACTTACGTAGGCCGCAGGCGCCCTCTCGAAGAGCGGAAGGTGCCTCACCCTAGACACCTTCTCGAGTGGGTCTTAGCAGCCCAGGCATAATTAGGAAGCGTGGTGGGTTCCGCGCTCCAGATGGAGACTCGGCTGGAAGTTACAGGGAATAATGACATGGAACTTTTCGAATTGGAGCTGTAAGGTAACTCTTTGACAGAGAGAGCGAGATGCTGGTGGGGGACAGCCCCCAGTGAAATCAGAGGTGAGAGCACAAAGCAATAAAGAAGGCAGACTCTGGTTATTTTGGGGCGGAGATGCTCGAGAATATCCGGGTGGACTTCTGAGGCTCGGTCCCACATTTGCGT
>NW_011467388.1:0-514 GCF_000754665.1 Bison bison bison | reverse complement strand
CAATGACGCGCTCCCCCTCGCCAATCGCATGGAGACCCGACTTCCCTGGCGCCCCACGAGAGGCTCACTGACCTCGCCGTCGTACCTCGTGAGAAACCGCACCCTGGGGCCGCCGCTCGAGAACCACCCCGAGACTCCCCCGTCATCGCGGAGATGAGGGCCTTCGTCTCCTGCATGGCCCAGAGGCCAACCTCGCGACCTCTCTCCAAACGCCTCAGGAGGCTTGACTCCCTTTAGTCCACCCAGTGAGCTCCAAGAGATACCCGTCGCGACTCGAGAGCAGAGCGGGGTTCTTGGCTTTCACTCGAGATGAATGCCTCTCTCCCCGGGTGCGTCTGGAATGCAACCCCGAGATCCCGGTCGCCCCTGGAGAGGGACATTGGCT
Organism: Bison bison bison; assembly: GCF_000754665.1. Taxonomy (NCBI): domain Eukaryota; kingdom Metazoa; phylum Chordata; class Mammalia; order Artiodactyla; family Bovidae; genus Bison; species Bison bison. Next base: position 129 of record NW_011467388.1, on the reverse strand, counting down.
TCTGGACACAAGCCTAGATGAGGTCTATTGGCCCTGCAGTCACTCGAGAGCAATCCCCAGCTTTCCTTCGCAGCTCGCATGGAAGATTGGACTTCCCTGGGCCAACACAAGAGGCATCCTGAATTCCCC
>NW_011467387.1:0-510 GCF_000754665.1 Bison bison bison | reverse complement strand
TTCCCCGTCGTAACTCGAGAATCCCGCCGCAACTCGGAAAAACCACGTGGTTCCCCCGTCATCGCAAGATGAAGCCCTTTCCCGCTACAGCGTCTCAGGAGAAGTCCCACGTTAGGAATTGGAGGTCGAAACGGTACTTGGCACCCTTGATGCACCCCCTGAAAATTCCACGGCATCCCGGTCTCCCTGGAGAGGAACACCGAGGTTTTTCCGGCACCACTTCCTCTGAGCCCCTTCTACCCTCCTGATCTCCACAGGAGGGTCGACTCCCCTGCTTTGTCTGGAAGGGGTTCCCGACCTTCCGGTCGCACCTCAGGATGAGGCCGGTCTCACGACGACATTCCAGACGTGGCCTCGTGGGTGCTTCCACATTGCGAAGCACCCCGATTTCCCGGTCCCCTCTTGGTAAGAACCCGATGCCCGGACACCTCTCCGAACTCCACCCTGTGAATGAAGTCAACACGAAGGGGCAGTGACTCGCCCGTGCATCGTCCGGAAAAGACCCCCAGG
>NW_011467386.1:0-505 GCF_000754665.1 Bison bison bison | reverse complement strand
CCTTGACTAGAGAGTAAAATATAAACACTACCATAGTAGGCCCAAAAAGCAGCCCAACCAATTGAAGAAAGCGTTAAAAGCTACAACAACAAAAATTAAACAGATCCCAATAACAAGTAATTAACTCCTAGCCCCAATACTGGACTAATCTATTATTGAATAGAAGTAATAATGTTAGTATGAGTAACAAGAAAAACTTTCTCCTTGCATAAGTCTAAGTCAGTATCTGATAATACTCTGACCATTAACAGCTAATAAAAATAACCCAACAATAAACAATTTATTAACTATACTGTTAATCCAACACAGGAGTGCATCTAAGGAAAGATTAAAAGAAGTAAAAGGAACTCGGCAAACACAAACCCCGCCTGTTTAACCAAAAACATCACCTCCAGCATCCCTAGTATTGGAGGCACTGCCTGCCCAGTGACAACTGTTTAACGGCCGCGGTATCCTGACCGTGCAAAGGTAGCATAATCATTTGTTCTCTAAATAAGGACTTGTA
>NW_011467385.1:0-500 GCF_000754665.1 Bison bison bison | reverse complement strand
ACGACATGCATTGAGATAACATGGGCAGCAGGTGAGTCATACCCGGGCTAAAAAATGATTGACATGAATCTTGAAGAAAGGCAGATTTCCAGGCAAATATGTCATGTCTTAACATAGATGAGGAGAACAAGGTAGGAGGAAAACTTACTGTTTGGTTCAGGTCACTTCTGAGCCTTTTGGGGGAACCGACCTGAAAGCCAGAGTCTAGCGGAAATACACAGGCTTTGAACATCGCTGAAGACCAACATTTCCTAGGAAAAAACGCATTGCTTAGCTCAAGGTTTGTCTGGGAAATTCTTACACATCAGGAGATGGCTCCGAGGTGGATTTCTACAAAGAACATCCATGCAAAGGACAAGACTGCACGGCTCTGTGCACATCTGCCCCCTCCCCCCCTCACAGCCAGCAGCATTTCCAAGTGACCTCCTAAGGCCTTCGCCAAACTACAGGGGCACCTCTGGGCTTCCTGTTTCCCTCATTTTTCGGAATCTTTTCTAAAA
>NW_011467384.1:0-521 GCF_000754665.1 Bison bison bison | reverse complement strand
GTAGTCATGTATAGACGTGAGAGTTTGGACTATAAAGAAAGCTGAGCACGAAGAATTGATGCTTTTGAACTGTGGTGTTGGGGAAGACTCTTGAGAGTCCCTTGGACTGCAAGGAGATCCAACTAGTCCATCCTAAAGGAGATCAGTCCTGAGTGTTCATTGGAGGGACTGATGTTGAAGCTGAAACTCCAATACTTTGGTCACCTGATGCGAAGAGCTGACTCATTTGAAAAGACCCTGGATTCTGGGAAAGATTGAAGGCAGGAGGAGAAGGGGATGACAGAGGATGAGATGGTTGGATGGCATCACTGACTCAGTGGACATGAGTTTGAGTAAACTCCAGGAGTTGGTGATGGACAGGGAGGCCTGGCGTGCTGTGGTCCATGGGGTCACAAAGAGTTGGACACGACTGACTGAACTGAACTGAACTGAATTTCCTTTTTTTTTACTCTTGGTCTATCCTTTTCATTTTATTAAAAGAAAACTATTTTGTCACCAAGTGGTGGGAGTAGGGAAGGAAA
>NW_011467383.1:0-517 GCF_000754665.1 Bison bison bison | reverse complement strand
CTCCTGTATGGCCTAGAGATCAATCTCTCGACCTCTCTTCAAACGCCTCAGGAGGCTTGACTCCTTTTAGTCTACCCAGTGAGCTCCAAGAGATACCCGTCGCGACTCGAGAGCAGAGCGGGGTTCTTTGCTTCCACTCGAGATGGATGCCTGTCTCCCCGGGTGCGTCTGGAATGCAACCCCGAGATCCCTTTCGCCCCTGGAGAGGAACACTGGCTTCTGGACACAAGCCTAGATGAGGTCTATTGGCCCTGCAGTCACTCGAGAGCAATCCCCAGCTTTCCTTCGCAACTCGAATGGAAGATTGGACTTCCCTGGGCCAACACAAGAGGCATCCTGAATTCCCCGTCGTAACTCGAGAATCCTGCCTCAACTCGAGAAAATCCACGTGGTTCCCCCGTCATCGCAAGATGAAGCCCTTTCCCGCTACAGTGTTTCAGGAGAAGTCCCACGTTAGGTATTGGAGGTCGAAACGGTACTTGGCACCCTTGATGCGACCCACAAAGTGCCCCGACAT
>NW_011467382.1:0-522 GCF_000754665.1 Bison bison bison | reverse complement strand
TGTCTAGTGTGTAGAGAATTGTAGAGTATTGGAGAAGGAAATAGGCAACCCACTCCAGTGTTCTTGCCTGGAGAATCCCAGGGACGGAGGAGCCTGCTGGGCTGCCGTCTCTGGGGTTGCACAGAGTCGGACACGACTGAAGTGACTTAGCAGCTTAGCAGTGTGTAGAGATGGTAAGATATATGTATAAGGTTTGCAAGGCAAAATTAAAAGCCACAAGATACCTCTAAAAGAAGAAGTTACAAAAAAATGAAAGTACAGTTGGTGAAAGTCTTTATAAAGTATTCTAAGTAAGCACTTAACAGAACAAAATAAACAACACAGATACAGACTTCCTTGGTAGTCCAGTGGTTGTAAGACTTCATGCGTCCACTGCAGGAGGCATGTCTGTTCAATCCCTGGGCAGGGAATTTCCACATGCCGCGTGGTGTGGCCAAGAAAAAACACCACTCAAATAGCCGTGTATGCGCATGTGTGTGCATGGCTGTGTAACAGTGAAGGGAAGGAGGTGGAAAAGAAACT
>NW_011467381.1:0-500 GCF_000754665.1 Bison bison bison | reverse complement strand
CCCTGCAGTCACTCGAGAGCAATCCCCAGCTTTCCTTCGCAACTCGAATGGAAGATTGGACTTGCCTAGGGCCAACACAAGAGGCCAGCCTCGAATTCCCCGTCGTAACTCGAGAATCCCGCCGAAACTACGAGAAAAAACCACGTGGCTCCCCTGTCATCGCAAGATGAAGCCCTTTCCCGCTCCAGCGTCTCAGGAGATGTCCCACGTTAGGAATTGGAGGTCGAATGGGCACTTGGCACCCTTGATGCGACCCACAAAGTTCCCCGAAATCCCGGTCTCCCTCGAGAGGAACACTGAGGTCTTCCGGCACCCCCTCCTCTGAGCCCTTTCTCCCCTCCTGATCTGGACAGGAGGGTCGACTCCCCTGCTTTGTCTGGAAGGGGTTCCCGACCTTCCGGTCGCACCTCAGGATGAGGCCGGTCTCACGAAGACATTCCAGACGTGGCCTCGTGGGTGGTTCCACATTCCGTAGGACCCCGATTTCCCGGTCCCCTCTT
>NW_011467380.1:0-511 GCF_000754665.1 Bison bison bison | reverse complement strand
TCTCTCTCTCTCTCTCTCTCTCTCTCTCTCACACACACACACGAACAGAGTGGGCGTCATAGTCCAAAAGAAACCAACGTTTGTGTGTATCCATCCCACTTGCTGTGGCTGTCGTGCCGTCGCTCATCAAGAAGCTGATCTGATACGGAATCCGATGTCTTCTTCTCTAGGACACGTCGAGAGGCAGCAAGCGTGCCGGTGTGTGAGCACCGAAGGTCAACCCGGCATGATGGAGCCCGGCCAGGTGTGTGCTCAGAGGCCCACCTAGATTCGAACTCCAGTTCCCGGAGGGGAGCGGTGGGAACAGGAGTGTGGACTGCGAGTCCAATCCTCACCTTACAAAAAGGCAAAATCATCCCCTTCCTCCCTTATCGGCGTCTGCACGGCTCCTCCTGGACTCAGGGATCCCATCGAAAGGACGTCCAGGTTGTGTCCTTCTCCCTGGCCCGATCGTTTCGAACCTCTCCAAGAAAAAGCGGTGACGTCGAGAGATCCGTCTTGAGTTCGGGAC
>NW_011467379.1:0-5101 GCF_000754665.1 Bison bison bison | reverse complement strand
TCAGCGAACTCAAATGGACTGGAATGGGTGATTTAACTCAGATGACCATTATATCTACTACTGTGGGCAGGAATCCCTTAGAAGAAATGGAGTAGCCATCATGGTCAACAAGAGTCCAAAATGCAGTACCTGGATGCAATCTCAAAAATGACAGAATGATCTCTGTTTGTTTCCAAGGCAAATCATTCAGTATCACAGTAATCCAAGTCTATGTCCCAACCAGTAACGCTGAAAAAGCTGAAGTTGAACGGTTCTATGAAGACCTACAAGACCTTTTAGAACTATCACCCAAAAAAGATGTCCTTTTCACAACGGTGGTAGTATGTTGTTATTTAGAATATTTGGAGGGAAGTTTTTAATTACAGAAAATATATCCTAAAATAGGAAAAGCACATAGAAATTTCAGTATTTGATAATATTAATGCTTAGAGTTTAAAAAACTTCTCTTTGAAGATAAGAACACCTTATGCTTACATAATCCTTTATAATTTGGCAAAACTAATACAATATTGTAAAGTTTAAAAATAAAATAAAATTAAAAAAACAGAAAACTAAAAAAAAAATAAATCATAAATCATAAATGTTTACAACTGAAAACCTTTTAAAATTTGATCACATCTTGAAAATAATATTGTTTTTGTAATAAACAATAGAATAACTCAAATTGATCCCTAAACCCCACCCACAATGTGGGAGACCTGTGTTCGATCCATGGGTTGGGAAGATCCCCTGAAGCAAGGCATGGCAACACACTCCTTATTCTCACCTGGAGAATCCCCATGGACAGAGGAGCCTGGTGGATTACAGTCCATGGGGTCAAAGAATCGGACATGACTGAGTGACTAAGCACCGCACAGTGAAGGCAGATCCCATGAACACTGAGAGCTGACCACGTACTTTAACAGACCCACTAGTTTTAATGTAAGATATATAAATATTCATTTACATGCAATTTATTAATATTTATTCCTTGGAAAAACATATATATACATAGTAAACTGTTTCAAATATTCTACAGCAAAATGATTTTCTAACATTTATTTTTTCATAAAAAGTGGTTTCTTAACTATTGACTTTTCTCTCACAGAATTTTCTGGAAATTTGATCTTTGGTTTTGAAGATAATTTTGGATCTGAGAAAAATATTTTTATTGATACATAGTATTTACTTTATATTTGTGCAAAGTAGGCTGACATTTACATTTTCATCCCCCATTTGGCATTTTCCTCTGGCAATTTTCATACATAACTTCTTGCATCCTTTCTAATTTATCTGAATGAATAAATTGACCAATTAGATTTAAATCTGCTATTTCCAGCCACTTCATCAGATACATGTCATATTACAAAGAGGTTCAGAGCATAATAAAAATATGTATAAATATCTATTATTTATTGGGTATATACTATGAGCAAAATACAATATTAGATGTATTTTACACTGAATTGTTTAATTCTTAAAAGAAATAATTGTGAAGTGCATCCTAACATTCCCTTTTTTTTGACTGGAATGATTAACTGATGTTTAAATAATAGTAGTAGCTCAATAACTATTATTTTATATATTAAATATATGAATGAAGTAATAGATATATTAATGAGTGAAAAAATGAGCAAATAATGAACAAATGGATGAAATTATAAACTTGTTCATAGTGACTCACATAGAATAAAGTAGAATTAGAATTAGGGTCCAATCTGGAGTATACTACAGAAAGCACAGGTTTTCTTTAAAAGATCTTACACTGTACTTATAGTTGCTTGCAACTGCAGAGTAGTAGTTGGGAAAATAAATATAGACAAAGTCTTCAATTCTAAAAGGGCTCTGTCACTGCGTGTTACCTTGAGTGAGCAATTAATCTGCCCTGAGCTTTTCATGTTATGTGTGTAAGGCTGTCAGCTTTGTAAGAGAATTCAGTGAAATAATTTAAGTAAATTAGTAAAAACAAAACAAAAATAAAGATGTTATGTTAATGACTGATGTCGATTAAATTGTGTTCCAAACGGGACTATAAAATATGTTCCAAATGGGACTGTAAAAATACTGGATCTTCTAGTAAGAGCCATATCCCCAACTGTATCCCAAGAGAAGTCTTAAAATGTCCAAATCCTCTAGAGATGTAAATACACTCCAGAATATCCTGGCTACAGAGAGCTAGAGTTGTATCTGCATGGTTTATGGCCCACTCCAGTAACAACAGGGACAACCTGGGTGAAAAAGTTAGTACTTGTATTTTACGACTTATCCCAGTAAACTAAATCAGAGCTACTGCCTCCTAGGTGCTGATTTAGAGTCCCAAAGGCTCTCTGTTTCTTCATTTTATTCTCATTCTCTCCCCTCTTCTTCCTTCCTTTCCTCTTCCCTTCCCTCCCCTTCCAGTCTCTTGCCTCTCCAACCCTCTCCTTTCTCTTTTTGGAGAAAGTTGGAGGAAGGAATTCTCCAACTCCATGATGGCCATCTCTACTGTACTTTCTAAGTAGCACATTGTTCTTCAGACCACCTCATAAAAAATAGGTATTATTATTTTCTGTAAAAGTTCAAAATCATAAATAATAATCTCTGACCATGATCCTATACTGTACTACTCTTGTCCTGTCCCTTCGTTTGGACCATTCTTCATTCTTAATAAAGCTTCAGCTAATCAATCTACTCCAGTTATCTCAAATTATTAGCTCTGCTCCCCTTTCACTTATGTTTCTATCCAATCTGGGTCAAGGATTCAAGAAATTTTGATTCAAGAAATTTGAAATTTGACAAACCTTACTCCTTCCTTTAAATTCTCAATTTCCTTGATAACCTGATGCTTTCCTCTCTCTACTCCTGGTGATGCAGGCACCGGTAATGCAGTTCTTCTACTCCCTGACCTTAGGCACTGAATGTTACTGAGGAAATGCATGCTATTATATTTAGTAGGGTTCCATTATTGCTTATTTTTTTTTAAATGCCCATTCCTCAGAGTGATTTGTCTAAGGTTACTCCTCTCAGTTAAGCTTTCAACCTTCTAGGTCCATCCATGATGCTACCGATGGCAGTATTTCATTCTTCTCAGTGGCTGAGTAATATTCCATTGTCACACTGAGGGAAGTAAAACAGACAGAGAAGAAAAAAGAACACTGACATCTCTTTTACATGGAATCTGAAAAGAAATGATACAAGTGAACTTAGTGAACTTATTTACAAAACAGAAAAAGACTCAGAGACTTAGAGAACAAACTTATGTTTGTCACAGGGGAAAGATGGGAGGGGGTGGTAAGGGATAGTTAGGGAGTTTGGGATCAACATGTACACACTGATATATTTAAAATAGACAACCAACAGGGACCTACTGTACAGCACATGGAACTCTGCTCATCTTTTACTGTGCTTTTTTGGCTGTCTATATGTCTTCTTAGGGAAATATATGTTTAAGTCTTCTGCTCATTTTTTAACTGAGTTGTTTTTTCATTCTTGAGTTGGATGAGTTCTTTACATATTTTGAGTATTACTGCTTATTGGATACATGCTTTTCAAATATCTTCTCCCACTTGGTAGGTTGTCTTTTCAACTTGTTGATGGTTTTCTTTGCTGTGCAGAGCTTTTTAGTTTTATGTAGCTCTGTTTATTACTTTTATATACAAATATAATGTAAAATTAAGTAATACCCAATTCTAAAAAAACAAAGATGTAATCTTACCAATTGTGACAATGTAGATGGAACTTGAGGGTATTATAAGTGAATTATGTCACACAAAGCCAAAAATTGTATGATTTTACTTATATGTAGATTATTAAACAATGACAAAAAAAAGATCAAATCAGACAAAAACAAACAGGTATATCTGGAGAAGAAAGTACTGATTACCAGAGAGGATAAAAAGGGTAAAGAGAGTCAACTGTATGGTGATGGATGAAAGCTATATTTTTGGTGGTAATTTCTATAGTGTACACAGAGGTCAAAATATAATGTTGCAACACATGGAACATATAATGCTATAAACTCGTGTTACCTCAGGTTTTTAGAAAAAAGTTTCTAGTAACATCCTGCACCTCACTTCTTGCTGCTTCTCCTACATCTTTCAGTCACTGTCGTCAGTTTTTGAGCTGATGAGACTAACGGCACTTGCAGAGTCTTCGCCTGTATACTCCGGATTTTACCTGACTGATCCACTTTAAGATTCAGGCTTCAAGAACCTGTTGTATCTAAAGTGAGTACTGCCTGTGAGTGAATTTAAGCAAACAAAAATATGTGAAGATGGAGGCTTTCTTAAAATAAAACATGCTGGTGAAAATAGTAACTAAGGCAACAGCAGTATTTGACAACTGGCCAGTAGAAACTGTAGAATGTCGCCTTAAAGAAGTCTTCCAATTATTTTGCAACTCATTTGACTAGGGCACATTCAGGAAGAGTGAGTTGACAATCTATTATCCTAACTGTTTCTGCCATATTCAAGAATATTGTCTTGGATTATATCAACTTAAATCTGACAACTCTCTCTGTCATGTATTTATGTCACTTTGAAGGAATTCATTACATGTAATAGTTTACTGAAATTTTTGTGTATATGTTCTTCTCTCCAACTGGATTTTAATTTTCATAAAGGCATCTTATTAAACCCTGATATTGTAGCATATAACAACTTCTGTTATATGCTAATTTCTGTAGTAAAAACTAAGAGCTTACATCTGCCATCTTATTTTGTTCCTGCTAACTTGTGTGAATATAGATAGTCATTATTTTTCCCTGGTTCTCAGATCCTGACATGAAAATGGAAATTTTGGTATAATTATTTTATAATGTTTTTTTTAACTTTTATTTTATTTTTAAACTTTACAATATTGTATTAGTTTTGCCAAATATCGAAATGAATCCACCACAGGTATACCCGCTTTCCCCATCCTGAACCCTCCTCCCTCCTCCCTCCCCTACCCTCCCTCTGGGTCGTCCCAGTGCACTAGCCCCAAGCATCCAGTACCGTGCATCGAACCTGGACTGGCGACTCGTTTCATACATGATATTATACATGTTTCAATGCTATTCTCCCAAATCTCCCCACCCTCTCCCTCTCCCACAGAGTCCATAAGACTGATCTATACATCGGTGTCTCTTTTGCTGTCTCTACAC
>NW_011467378.1:0-592 GCF_000754665.1 Bison bison bison | reverse complement strand
GTCTTGGGTTGAGGCATGGAAATCAGGTTGCCCCTCGAGGTGTCCCCGGGGAGAGAGGCAACATGTCTAGCTGTATTTGGAACCTGGTGGTTTTTCCGGACGATGCACGGGCGAGTCACTGCCTCATCGTGTTGACTTCATTCACAGGGTGGAGTTCGGAGAGGTGTCCGGGCATCGGGTTCTTATCAAGAGGGGACCGGTAAATCGGGGTCCTTCGGACGTGGAACCACCCAGGAGGCCACGTTTGGAATGTCGTCGTGAGACCGGCCTCATCCTGAAGTGCGACCGGAAGGTCGGGAACCCCTTCTAGACAAAGGTGGGGAGTCGACCCTCCTGTCCAGATCAGGAGGGTAGAAGGGCCTCAGAGGAAGTGGTGTCGGAAATTCTCGGGGTTCCTCTCAAGGGAGACCGGGATATCGGGGAAATTTGTGGGTCGCATCAAGGGTGCCAAGTACCGTTTCGACCTCCAGTTCCTAACGTGGGAGTTCTCCTGTGACGCTGTAGCGGGAAAGGGCTTCATCTTGGGATGACGGGGGAACCACGTGGTTTTTCTCAAGTTGCGGCGGGATTCTCGAGTTACGGCCGGGAATTC
>NW_011467377.1:0-520 GCF_000754665.1 Bison bison bison | reverse complement strand
CCCCCCCGCCACCCCCCCCCACCCTCCCCCCCCCACACCCCCCCCACCCCCACCCCCCCCCACCCCCCCCGCCCACCCCCACCCAAGGCCTTCGCTGCTCAGGGCCACGTGGCCCCGGAGCTCTCTGGCTTCGGGGCCCGCTGGGGCCCGCGGTCCTCTGAGCCTCCTGCGGGCCTGTGCGCAGCCCAGCCGTGGCCCTGAGCGCCCATCCTGCCCGGCACCTGCCCGGTGCCCCAAGCCACCTGGAGCCACCAGCGCGGTGAACCAAGAGCTCGTCCGCCCCGCCCCTTCGCCCTCCCCGAGGCCCCCCCTTGCCCCCACGCCGCCCTCCAAGCACAGGACCTTCCGGAGGGAGCAGACGAGCGACATGCAGGCACACGGACAGACACACAGACGCTCGCAGGCACCCACGCCACGGGAGACAGCCGGCCGGCGCAAGCGCGGCAGCCAGGGCCACAGCCATAGCACCCGTGGGAGGCCGGGGGTCAGGAGAGACAGAGACAGAAAGAGATGAAGGTTT
>NW_011467376.1:0-533 GCF_000754665.1 Bison bison bison | reverse complement strand
AGGCATGGAACTCCGCTTGCCTCTCGAGAGTGTCCCCGGGGAGGAGAGGCCGCGTTGTCGAGCTGTATTTGGAACCTGGGGTTTTTTCCGTAACGATGGCCGGAAAAACTAGCACCTTCGTGTGCAGTTCATTCGACAGGGTGGAGTTCGGAGAGGTGTCCGGGCATCGGGTTCTTCTCAAGAGGGGACCGGGAAATCGGGGTCCTACGGAATGTGGAACCACCCACGAGGCCACGTCTGGAATGTCTTCGTGAGACCGGCCTCATCCTGAGGTGCGACCGGAAGGTCGGGAACCCCTTCCAGACAAAGCAGGGGAGTCGACCCCCTGTCCAGATCAGGAGGGGAGAAAGGGCTCAGAGGAGGGGGTGCCGGAAAACCTCAGTGTTCCTCTCGAGGGAGACCGGGATTTCGGGGAACTTTGTGGGTCGCATCAAGGGTGCCAAGTGCCCTTTCGACCTACAATTCCTAACGTGGGACTTCCCCTGAGGCGCTGTAGCGGGAAAGGGCTTCATCTTGCGATGACGGGGGAGCCG
>NW_011467375.1:0-500 GCF_000754665.1 Bison bison bison | reverse complement strand
TGCGTGCGAGTGTCTGTGTGTCTGTCTGTGTGCCTGCCTGTGGCTCGTCTGCTCTCTCAGGAAGGTCGAGGGCTTGGGCGTGGGGGGCAAAGGGGGGGCCTCGGTAGGCGAAGGGGAGGGGCTGAGGCGCTCCGGTCGACCGCGCCTCCCTGGCTTCTGGTGGGTTTGGGCACCGGGACAGGTGCCGGGCAAGTTGGGCGCTCAAGTTTCGCTGCGTCTAGGCCCGCAGGAGGTTCAGAGGCCCCTGGGGCCGCGGGGGTTGGGAGGCGGCGGGCGCCGAAGACCGACACCTCCGGGGCCGCTCGGGCCTGAGCAGCGAATGGGATCGGGGGGAGGCCCGGCTCAGCGAGCGCGGCCGGTCTGCAGTGGCCGCGGGTGGGAGGGCGCCGAGACCTCCGCACCCCTCAGCCCAGCCCCCAGGCCCCGCGCGCACGCACGCACGCACGCCCTCCCGGTCAATGGGGGGTCCTGGAAGCCCTTCGGGCCCCGGGCCCGGCCAG
>NW_011467374.1:0-543 GCF_000754665.1 Bison bison bison | reverse complement strand
CTACCAGAAAGACAGGAATAGAAGGAACATACTACACATAATAAAAAGCTATATATGACAAACCCACAGCAAACATTATCCTCAATAGGTGAAAAAATTGAAAGCATTTCCTCTAAAGTCAGGACAAGACAAGGGTGCCCACTTTCACCATTACTATTCAACATAGTTTTTGGAAGTTTTGGCCACAGCAATCAGAGCAGAAAAAGAAATAAAAGGAATCCAAATTGGAAAAGAAGAAGGAAAACTCTCACTATTTGCAGATGACATGATCCTCTACATAGAAAACCCTAAAGACTCCACCAGAAAATTACTAGAACTAATGAATGATTATAGTAAAGTTGCAGGATATAAAATCAACACACAGAAATCCCTTGCATTCCTATACACTAATAATGAGAAAACAGAAAGAGAAATTAAGGAAACAATTCCATTCACCATTGCAACAAAAAGAATAAAATACTTAGGAATATATCTACCTAAAGAAACTAAAGACCTATATATAGAAAACTATAAAACACTGGTGAAAGAAATCAAAGAGGACAC
>NW_011467373.1:0-513 GCF_000754665.1 Bison bison bison | reverse complement strand
GGGGACGAGGAGAGTCAGGCCTCGTCTTGGGTTGAGGCATGGAACTCCGCTTGCCTCTCGAGGTGTCCCCTGGGAGAGAGGCCACTTGTCGAGCGGTATTTGGAACCTGGGGGTCTTTTCCGGGCAATGCACGGGCGAGTCACTGCCCCTTCGTGTTGACTTCATTCACAGGGTGGAGTTCGGAGAGCTGTCCGGGCATCGGGTTCTTACCAAGAGGGGACCGGGAAATCGGGGTGTTTCACAATGTGGAAGCACCCACGAGGCCACGTCTGGAATGTCGTCGTGAGACCGGCCTCATCCTGAGGTGCGACCGGAAGGTCGGGAACCCCTTCCAGACAAAGCAGGGGAGTCGACCCTCCTGTGGAGATCAGGAGGGTAGAAGGGGCTCAGAGGAAGTGGTGCCGGAAAACCTCGGTGTTCCTCTCCAGGGAGACCGGGATGCCGGGGAACTTTGTGGGGGCGCATCAAGGGTGCCAAGTACCGTTTCGACCTCCAATTCCTAACGTGGGACTT
>NW_011467372.1:0-511 GCF_000754665.1 Bison bison bison | reverse complement strand
CACGCGCCGTGAGCGGGGGCAGACTCAGGGTGGCTGAGGCACTGCGAGCCCACGCCAGTGTTATTTGTTTGCAGCATCCCTTCCTCCCTACCCACAGCGCGACTGAACAAGTAAGCCTAAAAAAAAAAAAAAAAAGTAAGTCCTCCACCGTGCCCTTTGAGTCAGGGCGGAAACCAGATACTGAAGAGACTAGCAAACAGAAGAAGATATAACAGAGGGAAACGCCTTGGAAGCTACAGGCAATAGATCAAAACCCTGTGGTTACTACGGACTACATAGGAAGGGGCCTATAGATCTTGAGAAATATAAATCTGACCAAGGAACTAGCCAAAAATGAACTGAATCCACAACACCCACAAAAAAAAAAAAAAAGACCCTAGATATATTCTTATTATTTTTAAGATCATTCTTTCTTTTTTTTTAATTAAAAAAAAAATTTTAAGTCCTCTATTGTTCCTTTAATTTTCACTTTTATAACCTATTACTTTGCAAAAAAAAAAAAAGACCCTAT
>NW_011467371.1:0-500 GCF_000754665.1 Bison bison bison | reverse complement strand
CAGACTTGGGACAGGAGAGTCAGGCCTCGTCTTGTGTTGAGGCATGGACTCCGCTTGCCTCTCGAGGTTTCCCGGGGAGACAGGCCACTTGTCGAGTGGTATTTGGAACCTGGGGGTTCTTTCCCCGATGATGCACGGGCGAGTCACTACCCTTTCGTGTTGACTTCATTCACAGGGTGGAGTTCGAAGAGGTGTCCGGGCATCGGGTTCTTATCAAGAGGGGAACGGGAAATCGGGGTCCTTTGGAATGTGGAACCACCCACGAGGCCACGTCTGGAATGTCGTCGTGAGACCGGCCTCACCCTGAGGTGTGACCGGAAGGTCGGGAACCCCTTCCAGACAAAGCAGGGGAGTCGACCCTCCTGTCCAGATCAGGAGGGTAGAAGGGGCTCAGAGGAAGTGGTGCCGGAAAACTTCGGTGTTCCTCTCGAGGGAGACCGGGATGTCGGGGCACTTTGTGGGTCGCATCAAGGGTGACAAGTACCGTTTCGAACTCCAAT
>NW_011467370.1:0-514 GCF_000754665.1 Bison bison bison | reverse complement strand
CCTAGATGAGGTCTATTGGCCCTGCAGTCACTCGAGAGCAATCCTCAGCTGTCCTCCGCAACTCGAATGGAAGATTGGACTTCCCTGGGCCAACACAAGGGGCATCCTGAATTCCCCGTCGTAACTCGAGAATCCCGCCGCAACTCGAGAAAACCACGTGGTTCCCCCGTCATCGTAAGATGAAGCCCTGTCCCGCTACAGCGTCTCAGGAGAAGTCCCACGTGAGGAATTGGAGGTCGAAACGGTACTTGGCACCCTTGATGCGCCCCACAAAGTTCCCCGGCATCCCGGTCTCCCTGGAGAGGAACACCGAGGTTTTCCGGCACCACTTCCTCTGAGCCCCTTCTACCCTCCTGGTCTCCACAGGAGGGTCGACTCCCCTGCTTTGTCTGGAAGGGGTTCCCGACCTTCCGGTCGCACCTCCGGATTTGGCCGGTCTCACGACGACATTCCAGACGTGGCCTCGTGGGTGCTTCCACGTTGCGAAGCACCCCGATTTCCCGGTCCCCTCTTG
>NW_011467369.1:0-527 GCF_000754665.1 Bison bison bison | reverse complement strand
CTCACCCGGCCCTTCCCAGTAACAGGCTTGCACGCCCCCGCCGGCAGCCAGCCTCTTCTCTCCCGCGTTCCGGGCATTGGGCTCCAAACCTGGGACCAAAGTACTGCCCGGAGCTCACTGATCAGGGGGCTGGTTCCCCCTGCGCTGCGGCTGTGCTAGGGAGCCCAAACGCACAGGGGAAGCCCGCACAGCACATCCACCTGCCTCTAGGCAGGAGGACAGCTCCAGGGAAGGCCCGGTCTGGCAGCGCTTTCTGGGCACAAACGGAGCAACACTCTGGCTGTGGAGCCTCCTCCCCCAAGCCAGGGGCACCGGGACCCTAATTCCCTCCCTGCGGCGCTTAGACTGGGCGGGGAAGCACCAGCTTGGGAATGCAGCCTGGGGCGCTTCCTTTCCCTCGGAAAGAGCTCTCCCCTGCGGGAGGCTTTTGGCAGTGTGCACACCCCCAGCCCCTAAGCCCTCTGCAAGGACGCCTGGCTCCTAGGTCCGAAGGGAAGGCGAGAGCTGAGCTGAGGCACCAGTCAGGC
>NW_011467368.1:0-515 GCF_000754665.1 Bison bison bison | reverse complement strand
AGAACTTGAGCACTATTAATCAAAAAATCACAAGGCTCACACTGACACAGACATCAATCCAGACAGACAAGACAAGACATCTTCCAGTTTTCCGCCTGAGATGGAAAAGATTTCTTTGAGCCGTTTTTTCTGGGGAGTGGGGGGTGGGGCTGGCGGCCAGGCAGGCTTTGGGAAGGAGCTCCTGGTTTGGAATTGCATATGAAAAGAACCAGCTTTCCGGGTCCAAGGAATCAAGTTTCCTTGGAAACCAACTTTGTCCGGTTCTATAGAATATCATGGCCCTCCTAGGTCAGGTCATCTTTCCTTTCCGTAGTCCTCGTTGGATCCCTGAATTCTAGACAGCTTGGATTGCCTCTGTGGGCTGGATGGATTGTCCTCCCGTTTCACCGGGCGGCGGGAGCGAGGTCCCAGAGGCTCTCCTGGAACCGGGCGTGGGGGCGGGGCTCACCGGGAACCCGTGGTGAAGGTGGGCAGCGCACCGGGAGCGCGCCCGGGGCGGGGCGAAGCCGGGCGGC
>NW_011467367.1:0-521 GCF_000754665.1 Bison bison bison | reverse complement strand
AACATTGGCTTCTGGACACAAGCCTAGATGAGGTCTATTGGCCCTGCAGTCACTCGAGAGCAATCCCCAGCTTCCTTGGCAACTCGAATGGAAGATTGGACTTCCCTGGGCCAACACAAGAGGCATCCTGAATTCCCCCGTCGTAACTCGAGAATCCTGCCGCAACTCGAGAAAAATCCACGTGGTTCCCCCGTCATCGCAAGATGAAGCCCTTTCCTGCTACAGTGTCTCAGGAGAAGTCCCACGTTAGGTATTGGAGGTCGAAACGGTACTTGGCACCCTTGATGCGACCCACAAAGGGCCCTGACATCCCTGTCTCCCTCGAGAGGAACACCGAGGTTTTCCGGCACCACTTCCTCTGAGCCCCTTCTACCCTCCTGATCTGGACAGGAGGGTCGACTCCCCTGCTTTGTCTGGAAGGGGTTCCCGACCTTCCGGTCGCACCTCAGGATGAGGCCGGTCTCACGACGACATTCCAGACGTGGCCTCGTGGTTGGTTCCACATTCCGAAGGACCCCGAT
>NW_011467366.1:0-505 GCF_000754665.1 Bison bison bison | reverse complement strand
TTTCTTGGCTTACTTCACTCGATATAATAGGCTCCAGTTTCGTCCACCTCATTGAACTGATTCAAATGTATTCTTTTTAATTGGCTGAGTAATATCCACTGTGTATACAGTTACCACAGCTTTCTTATCCATTCGTCTGCTGATGGACATCTAGGTTGCTTCCATGTCCTGGCTATTATAAACAGTGCTGTGATGAACATTGTGGTACACGTGTCTCTTTCAATTCTGGTTTCCTTGGTGTGTATGCCCAGCAGTGGGATTGCTGGGTCATAATTAATCCTTTAATTTTCAATTTTACAATCTATTACCTTGCAAAATATGACCCTATTTTTAAAGCATATTTCATATTTTTAAATATATTTTGTGATTGATTGTGTTTTGTATTTTTAATATTGTATTTCAGAGAGTCTACCCTCTCCTCTAGATTTTTTTTTACTTAAATTAATTTACTTGTTTTAATTGGAGGCTAATTACTTTACAAAATTGTAGTGGTTGTTGCCATACA
>NW_011467365.1:0-527 GCF_000754665.1 Bison bison bison | reverse complement strand
GAGCTCCAAGAGATACCCGTCGCGACTCGAGAGCAGAGCGGGGTCTTTGCTTCCACTCGAGATGAATGCCTGCTCCCGGGTGCGTCTGGAATGCAACCCCGAGATCCCGGTCGGCCCTGGAAGGGAAAAATTGGCTTCTGGACACAAGCCCAGATGAGGTCTCTTGGCCCTGCAGTCACTCGAGAGCAATCCTCAGCTTTCCTTCGCAACTCGAATGGAAGATTGGACTTCCCTGGGCCAACACAAGAGGCATCCCGAATTCCCCGTTGTAATTCGAGAATCCCGCCGCAACTCGAGAAAAACCACGTGGTTCCCCCGTCATCGCAAGATGAAGCCCTTTCCCGCTACAGCGTCTCAGGAGAAGTCCCACGTTAGGAATTGGAGGTCGAAAGGGTACTTGGCACCCTTGATGCGCCCCCACAAAGTTCCCCGGCATCCCGGTCTCCCTGGAGAGGAACACCGAGGTTTTCCGGCACCACTTCCTCTGAGCCCCTTTTACCCTCCTGATCTCCACAGGAGGGTCGACT
>NW_011467364.1:0-525 GCF_000754665.1 Bison bison bison | reverse complement strand
TTGTTAGAAATCTGCTGTACGAGTTCTTTGAAAGCAAGACCCTCTATGTATGATATGTCTTCATGCCTTAGGTTGTGCTCGAATATAGTGTACCCATCAACCCAGGAAAGGAAAGAATTGAATCGCCAAATATACAAAGAGATCAAAAGTGCCGAGCCAAGTGACCCCTTGAGGCTTCCAAGAGCTTTTCTGTCTTTGACACACTAAGTAAATACTGAGCACCTACGATGAGCTAGGAGGCATGTAATAAGTTTCAGGGAATAGAAGGCGGAGAGAAGAAGACACAGAGTTCCTGCTTTCACTGAGACGACTCTAATGATACATCACAGGCAGATCCTTTGAGAACCTATAGAGGGGCCTCTTCCCTCACCACAAAACCTGGGTGTCAGGGAAGGCTTTCCAGAGGCACCATTTCGTTGAGGTCCATAGGTTGAACCTAGGTAAACCAGGGTTGAGATGCAGGAAGAATTTCAGGCCGGGAAAATAGCATCTTGGAAGGCTATGTGACCAGGGAAACTTAGGACA
>NW_011467363.1:0-510 GCF_000754665.1 Bison bison bison | reverse complement strand
GTATTTGGAACCTGGGGGTCTTTTCCGGACGATGCACGGGCGAGTCACTGCCCCTTCGTGTTGACTTCATTCACAGGGTGGAGTTCGGAGAGGTGTCCGGGCATCGGTGTTCTTACCAAGAGGGGACCGGGAAATCGGGGTGCTTCGCAATGTGGAAGCACCCACGAGGCCACGTCTGGAATGTCGTCGTGAGACCGGCCTCATCCTGAGGTGCGACCGGAAGGTCGGGAACGCCTTCCAGACAAAGCAGGGGAGTCGACCCTCCTGTGGAGATCAGGAGGGTAGAAGGGGCTCAGAGGAAGTGGTGCCGGAAAACCTCGGTGTTCCTCTCCGGGGAGATCGGGATGCCGGGGAACTTGGTGGGGGCGCATCAAGGGTGCCAAGTACCGTTTCGACCTCCAATTCCTAACGTGGGACTTCTCCTGAGACGCTGTAGCGGGAAAGGGCTTCATCTTGCGATGACGGGGGAACCACGTGGTTTTTCTCGAGTTGCGGCGGGATTCTCGAGTT
>NW_011467362.1:0-538 GCF_000754665.1 Bison bison bison | reverse complement strand
GGGCGTGGGGGGCGAAAGGGGGGGCGTCGGTAGGTGCGGAAGGGGAGGGGCGTGAGGCGCTCCGGTCGACCGCGCCTCCCTGGCTTCGTGGTGGGTTTGGGCACCGGACAGGTGCCGGGCAAGTTGGGCGCTCAAGTTTCGCTGCGTCTAGGCCCGCAGGAGGTTCAGAGGCCCCTGGGCCGGGGGGGTTGGGAGGCGGCGGGCGCCGAAGACCGACACCTCCGGGCCGCGCGGGCCTGAGCAGCGAATGGGATCGTGGGGGAGGCCCGGGTCAGCGAGCGCGGCCGGGTCTGGAGTGGCCGCGGGTGGGAGGGCGCCGAGACCTCCGCACCCCTCAGCCCAGCCCCCAGGCCCTGCGCGCACGCACGCACGCACGCCCTCCCGGTCAATGGGGGGTCCTGGAAGCCCCTCGGGCCCCCGGGCCCGGCCAGGCGCTTGCTGGTCTGGTGTTGGCGGTGTTCGGGGGGTGGGGCGGGGGGGGCGGGCCGGCGTCAGCAGGCTGGAGTCCGGTCGCGGGTCGTGCGGCTCAAGTACAGCA
>NW_011467361.1:0-558 GCF_000754665.1 Bison bison bison | reverse complement strand
CAAGCGGAGTTCCATGCCTCAACCCAAGACGAGGCCTGACTCTCCTGTCCCCAGTCTGCAGGGACCCTGCGATCGGAGTCTGAAATCAGAGGAACCCTGAGGTTCCCTGCCTCAGCTGGAGATGAGGCCCTCTTCCAATGCACCAAACCCCGTGGAGTCCCGAGAGGCCCCTCCCACCTCCAGTTTCCCTGACTTCTCAGAGCCACCATGAGAAGCCCCCTGAGGTCACCTGCACATGTCGAGGGAAGCCAGGGTTTCCTGCCTCTACCCGAGAAAGACCTCGAGAGACCTTCTTCAACACGTCTCGAGGCCAGATTACCCTCCCATGACTCGAGAGCAATGACGCGCTCCCCCTCGCCACTCGCATGGAGACCCGACTTCCCTGGCGCCCCACGAGAGGCTCACTGACCTCGCCGTCGTACCTCGTGAGAAACCGCACCCTGGGGCCGCCGCTCGAGAACCACCCCGAGACTCCCCCGTCATCGCGGAGATGAGGGCCTTCGTCTCCTGCATGGCCTAGAGGCCAATCTCGTGACCTCTCTCCAAACGCCTCAGGCG
>NW_011467360.1:0-508 GCF_000754665.1 Bison bison bison | reverse complement strand
GGGAGACAGTCATTTCATCTCGAGTGCAAGCAAAGAACCCCGCTCTGCTCTCGAGTCGCGACGGGTATCTCTTGGAGCTCACTGGGTGGACTAAAGGGAGTCAAGCCTCCTGAGGCTTTTGGAGAGAGGTCGTGAGATTTGTCTCCACGCCATGCAGGAGACGAAGGCCCTCATCTCGCGATGACGGGGGAGTCTCGGGGCTGTTCTCGAGCGACGGCCCCAGTGTGCGCTTTCTCACGAGGTACGACGGCGAGGTCAGTGAGCCTCTCGTGGGGCGCCAGGGAAGTCGGGTCTCCATGCGAGTGGCGAGGGGTAGCGCGTCATTGCTCTCGAGTCATGGTAGGGGAATCTGGCCTCGAGACGTGTTGAAGAAGGTCTCTCAAGATCTTTCTCAGGTTGAGGCAGGAGACCCTGGGTTCCCTCGACTTGTGCAGGTGACCTCAGGGGGCTTCTCATGGTGGCTCTGAGAAGTCAGGGAAACTGGAGTTGGGAGGGGCCTCTCGGGACT
>NW_011467359.1:0-522 GCF_000754665.1 Bison bison bison | reverse complement strand
GTTGAATTAGTGAATAAATGAATGGTGCCCTATAGTCTAGGGGTGCCTTGATCTCAAATCACTTAGGCTTATAACTGACCAAAAAGGTAAGGTAGAAAGAGTTACACTGATTATTGATCTTAAATAAATACATGGAAAGTATTGTAAAAATGTAAGAAGAACATCTGAAAAGAGGAAAATTTCAATTATTAGACAATTGCTTGATTTTATTGACTCTGACAAACTTAAGTTCCTTTTTTTCACCAAATGAGTAAAAGATGTGTGTATTTCTTTCTTGACAGGACAAACAATCCAGTAGATGATTGCATTGGAAGCATGGAAATGGGGGTTTGGGGTGGGGATGGAGTACACTTGGAAAATAGCTATGTGTAGACATTATAGTGGAAATTTTTAAAATTATAGTTGTCCCCTTTCCATTTGGTTTCACTCTAGCTAAGACTTAATTTTACAAAATCAATTGTGATTAAATTATGCAGTAAATCCCCCATGCCCCGTTTTCCTTTTCTTTACTTAAACCTGTTT
>NW_011467358.1:0-509 GCF_000754665.1 Bison bison bison | reverse complement strand
GTCGTAACTCGAGAATCCCGCCGCAACTCGGAAAAACACGTGGTTCCCCGTCATCGCAAGATGAAGCCCTTTCGCGCTACAGCGTTTCAGGAGAAGTCCCACGTTAGGAATTGGAGGTCGAAACGGTACTTGGCACCCTTGATGCGCCCCCACAAAGTTCCCCGGCATCCCGGTCTCCCTGGAGAGGAACACCGAGGTTTTCCGGAGCCACTTCCTCTGAGCCCCTTCTACCCTCCTGATCTCCACAGGAGGGTCGACTCCCCTGCTTTGTCTGGAAGGGGTTCCCGACCTTCCGGTCGCACCTCAGGATGAGGCCGGTCTCACGACGACATTCCAGACGTGGCCTCGTGGGTGCTTCCACATTGCGAAGCACCCCGATTTCCCGGTCCCCTCTTGGTAAGAACCCGATGCCCGGACACCTCTCCGATCTCCACCCTGTGAATGAAGTCAACACGAAGGGGCAGTGACTCGCCCGTGCATCGTCCGGAAAAGACCCCCAGGTTCCAAAT
>NW_011467357.1:0-539 GCF_000754665.1 Bison bison bison | reverse complement strand
GGCGAGGGGGAGGCGCGTCACTGCTCCCGAGCCGATGGTGGGGAAGTCTGGCCTCGAGACGTGTTGAAGAAGGGTCTCTCGAGGTCGTTTTCTCGGGTTGAGGCAGGAAACCCTGGGTTCCCGTCGACTTGTGCAGGTGACCGTCAGGGGGGCGTTCTCATGGTGGCTCTGAGAAGCCAGGGAAACTGGAGGTGGGAGGGGCCTCTCGGGACGCCACTGGGTTTGGTGCATTGGAAGAGGGCCTCATCTCCAGTTGAGGCAGGAACCGCAGGGTACCTCTGATTTCAGACTCCGATCGCAGGGTCCCTGCAGACTGGGGACAGGAGAGTCAGGCCTCGTCTTGGGTTGAGGCATATAACTCCGCTTGCCTCTCGAGATGTCCCCGGGGAGAGAGGCCGCTTGTCGAGCTGTAGTTGGAACCTGGGGTTTTTTCCGAACGATGCACGGAAAAACTGCCCCTTCGTGTGCACTTCATTCACAGGGTGGAGTTCGGAGAGGTGTCCGGGCATCGGGTTCTTCTCAAGAGGGGACCGGGAAAT
>NW_011467356.1:0-521 GCF_000754665.1 Bison bison bison | reverse complement strand
GGTTTCCTGCCTCAACCCGAGAAAGACCTCGAGAGACCTTCTTCAACACGTCTCGAGGCCAGATTCCCCTACCATGACTCGAGAGCAATGACGTGCTCCCCCTCGCCACTCGCATGGAGACCCGACTCCCTGGCGCCCCACGAGCGGCTCACTGACCTCGCCGTCGTACCTCGTGAGAAACCGCACCCTGGGGCCGCCGCTCGAGAACCACCCCGAGACTCCCCCGTCATCGCGGAGATGAGGGCCTTCGTCTCCTGCATGGCCTAGAGGCCAACCTCGCGACCTCTCTCCAAACGCCTCAGGAGGCTTGACTCCCTTTAGTCCACCCAGGGAGCTCCAAGGGATACCCGTCGCGACTCGAGAGCAGAGCGGGGTTCTTTGCTTCCACTCGAGATGAATGCCTGTCTCCCCGGGTGCGTCTGGAATGCAACCCCGAGATCCCGGTCGCCCCTGGAGAGGAACATTGGCTTCTGGACACAAGCCCAGATGAGGTCTATTGGCCCTGCAGTCACTCGAGAGCA
>NW_011467355.1:0-507 GCF_000754665.1 Bison bison bison | reverse complement strand
GGTTGTGTACACAGACATCCAGACTGTCACCTGGAATGCAGCTTCCTTCTGAGTGTCACCTGGTGCAGATTGCCTACAAGAAAATCAGTAGATTGTGGTCCCAGAGAGACTGACAAAATCCTCCCCTAGGTGCAGACACTCACCTTTGCCCCTCAGGCCCCCAAAGCCAAGGGAAAGCCCAGAAGAAAGAGGGAATTTATGTCAGGGCTTTCTGCACGAGCCATGGGGTATCTTTGGCAGGACTGCTATTGCCTTTCGCCTGGACCCTGAAAACCAGCAGGCCCGAACTGCCCCCAGGGGCTTCCCTGTCTCCCACTCTCTTGAGTTCCCATGGGACATGCAATAAGCCCACCATCCTTGCTTCCTCCCTGTTCCCTCCCTCATAGGCACACCCCAGCAGAGGAGCACACACGTACACCAACACCTGCCCTTTCTTCGCCTTTTTGCACTGCCAGGGAGGCTGGAAGTGCCCGGAGGCATGCCACGCTCACACCTTGTCTCTCCTAG
>NW_011467354.1:0-513 GCF_000754665.1 Bison bison bison | reverse complement strand
GTATAGTATGACACACAGCAATACACAATGCAGTACACAAAAATAGTCATTTGTTTATTGTAACACCAAAAATTAGACTTCAATTTTATAAAGTGTTTACATCACAAAAACAATATGGGGCTTTATGGGGAAATAAAAATATAAAATAAATAAATTTGTGGTTTCTGAAAATACAGGCCTTATGTGAGCTATATCACCTTACACCACATCATTCAGCTCCAGTGTTGTGTCTGGAGATGGGTTTATCACCATGTAGGACAGGGTATTTTGATGATCATTCATTTCATCTAGAAGATAAATAAATGCCAAGTTAGTTATACCACTTACAGAAAATTATGGGAATTATTGCAGAGCATCTTACCTTCAAATCACATAGCTGTCAATAAAAACTTGCTATAGTTTTGCACACAGTATGACTGTTTATATAACTTTGACTATTTTTAAATTACTGCTATTGGAAATATCTGACAAGTAGTCATTTTTTGTTCCAACAGATGTTAAAAAATAAAGTAT
>NW_011467353.1:0-520 GCF_000754665.1 Bison bison bison | reverse complement strand
CCCTGCTTCTGGCACTTTGGAGGCCAGCGGGCCCTTGACCACCTGCTGGGATGGGAAAGGAAGGGTCCACGAATTGCACCCTAGAAACTTAGTAGGGTGCATGGGTTTCAAAACCCGGTGGCCGCCCAGGCAGCAAACAAGGGAGGAGGGCACCCTGCTGCCCTTTCATGGCAGCATCTGTGGCTGTCCTGCTGAGGGGGCCTTTCCATGGGGACCGTGTGCAGTACAAGTTTGGTGTTTTGGAACCGAATAATTAGAACATGTAAAAATTGTAAATGATGTGGTGGTTTGATTCAAACAAAACAAAACAAAAAACCAAGCTCCAAGTTTTTTGCAAATTTAGGTCTTAATATTGAAGGCCTGTATTCCTTCCACTGTGGCATTGTACGAAGAAATGTGTCGGGTTTTTTTTTTTTAACTTGTTTTTTGTTTTCTTTTTTTTAGAAAAGATTCCGAAAAATGAGGGAAACAGGAAGCCCAGAGGTGCCCCTGTAGTTTGGCGAAGGCCTTAGGAGGTCAC
>NW_011467352.1:0-507 GCF_000754665.1 Bison bison bison | reverse complement strand
GATAAAGAATTCCAAATAATGATAGTGAAATTAGATCCAAAAATACTTGAAATTAAAATGGAATACAGATAAATAGCCTGGAGACAAGGATTGAGAAGATGCAAGAAAAGTTTAACAAGGACCTAGAAGAATAAAAAAGAGTCAATATATAATGAATAATGCAATAAATGAAATTAAAACACTCTGGAGCCAACAAATAGTAGAATAACAGAGGCAGAAGATAGGATTAGTGAATTAGAAGATAGAATGGTAGAAATAAATGAATCAGAGAGGATAAAAGAAAAACGAATTAAAAGAAATGAGGACAATCTCAGAGACCTCCAGGACAATATTAAACGCTACAACATTCGAATCATACGGGTTCCAGAAGAAGACAAAAAGAAAGACCATGAGAAAATACTTGAGGAGATAATAGTTGAAAACTTCCCTAAAATGGGGAAGGAAATAATCACCCAAGTCCAAGAAACCCAGAGAGTCCCAAACAGGATAAACCCAAGGAGAAACACC
>NW_011467351.1:0-538 GCF_000754665.1 Bison bison bison | reverse complement strand
AGAGAGGTCGCGAGGTTGACCTCTAGGCCATGCAGGAGACGAAGGCCCGTCAGTCTCCGCGAGTGACGGGGGAGGTCTCGGGGTGGGTTCTCGAGCGGCGGGCCCCAGGGTGCGGTTTCTCACGAGGTACGACGGCGAGGTCAGTGAGCCTCTCCTGGGGGCGGCCAGGGAAGTCGGGTCTCCATGCGAGTGGCAGGGGGAGCGCGTCATTGCTCTCGAGTCATGTAGGGGAACCTGGCCTCGAGACGTGTTGAAGAAGGTCTCTCGAGGTCTTTCTCGGGTTGAGGCAGGAAACCCTGGCTTCCCTCGACTTGTGCAGGTGACCTCAGGGGGCTTCTCATGGTGGCTCTGAGAAGTCAGGGAAACTGGATTTGGGGGGGGGAGGCCTCTCGCGACTCCACGGGGTTTGGTGCATTGGAAGAGGGCCTCATCTCCAGTTGAGGCAGGAACCTCAGGGTTCCTCTGATTTCAGACTCCGATCGCAGGGTCCCTGCAGACTGGGGACAGGAGAGTCAGGCCTCGTCTTGGGTTGAGGCAT
>NW_011467350.1:0-500 GCF_000754665.1 Bison bison bison | reverse complement strand
CCAAAAAAAGCATTAGATAAAGTTGCATTCCTACAGAGCAAAGGTGTGGTGGGCTATAACAAGAAAAAAGAATTAACTCAAGGGTCCCAGGTTACAAACATTAAAGCTACTACTTACACCAATTATATTAATCAATACACTGCCAGGGACACAGCAGGTAAGGGATATGGAAACTTAGCAGCAAACAATGGCCCAACAAGTGAAAAACCATTCACCAATGCAATTTCTAATCAATCTTTTAATTACTCAAAAGAATCTGTGTTTAGACAGTTTAGAACATCTCCTGCCTCTCACAGTTGGGAGGCTCTGAACAGTCACATGTGGCCCGAAAAACCTATTCAGGCAGGCTAGAGGATTTCCAAAGGAGTTTGTAGGTTAAACACTGTCACACCCAGGAATTATTAACTGGAACTGTAAGCTAACTCTTTTTTCAGAGAGAGGTAGTGGGGGAGAGCCCCCCGTAAAGTCAGAGGTTTAGGTGAAAGCACAAGCAGAAAGTA
>NW_011467349.1:0-583 GCF_000754665.1 Bison bison bison | reverse complement strand
TGCAGCGCTTGAGGTGAGGGCGCAGCAGTGTTCCCGGGGGTTTGGAACAAGGGGAGGGACTTACCGTCGTTCGGGGGACAGGGAACCAATTTCGACTCAGGATGTTGTTGGGGGGCCTTGGCAGAGGCAGAACCACCGAGGTTGAGTGGAGGGACCAAGGTGGACGCGCAGGTGCGGTTTGTGTTGGAGGGGGGGAGGGTTGCCCAAGGGCAGCATCCATCCGAGTTCAGGGCGGGCACGCAGCTGTGGGCTCAGGAGTGTGTGTCGCGGGAATCCAAGAAGGGCAGGCTCTAGACTGCTTCTTCAGTGCGCCGACCCAGATGTGTTTCTCGGGGTCTTGAAGCAGGCCAAGCCCCCGAGGCGGGTTCAGTGTCGGGAGTGACCTTCGGGATCAGGGCTTTGTCCTGGCGAGGGACCAAGGGCAGGACACAGCGAAGTGGGCGGGTAGGGAGTGAACTGGAGGCTCCCGGTGGTTTCTTTGCCAGGTGCTTGAACGAAGGCAGGAGCCAGCCTGCTTCACTGCAGGCATCGGGCGGTGGGCTCAGGAGTGTTTGTCAGGGTCTTGCCCAAGGACAGGAAGGAG
>NW_011467348.1:0-517 GCF_000754665.1 Bison bison bison | reverse complement strand
AGTCAGGCCTCGTCTTGTGTTGAGGCATGGAACTCCGCTTGCCTCTCGATGTGTTCCCGGGGAGACAGGCCACTTGTCGAGCGGTATTTGGAACCTGGGGTTTTTTTTTCCCGACGATGCACGGGCGAGTCACTACCCCTTCGTGTTGACTTCATTCACAGGGTGGAGTTCGAAGAGGTGTCCGGGCATCGGGTTCTTATCAAGAGGGGACCGGGAAATCGGGGTCCTTCGGAATGTGGAACCACCCACGAGGCCACGTCTGGAATGTCGTCGTGAGACCGGCCTCATCCTGAGGTGCGACCGTAGGGTCGGGAACCCCTTCCAGACGAAGCAGAGGAGTCGACCCTCCTGTCCAGATCAGGAGGGTAGAAGAGGCTCAGAGGAAGTGGTGCCGGAAAACTTCGGTGTTCCTCTCGAGGGAGACCGGGATGTCGGGGCACTTTGTGGGTCGCATCAAGGGTGCCAAGTACCGTTTCGAACTCCAATTCCTAAAGTGGGACTTCTCCTGAGATGCTGT
>NW_011467347.1:0-525 GCF_000754665.1 Bison bison bison | reverse complement strand
CCTATTTTATTTTTGTATTTTTTTAATTATTTTTCTATTTTTTATTGTTTTAAATTTTAATTTTTTTAAACCTTATTATATTTTATTCCATTGTTTTGCCTTTCCTCTGTTCTTGTCCCCTTGCAGTTAAACTTTAAACAAACCTTGTTCATCTACCTCTATTGAACCTTGCATATCTATGCTTTCTTTCTTTCTTCCTTCCTTTCCTCTCAACATTTTGTTAGTTTTATTTTCAGTGCTTTCATTCCCACTTGGGACTTTGCTTTAGATTCTTTTCCAGCTTGTGCACTCGTTAGTTTTGTGCTTAACTGGTAGATATCGTTTTTGGTTTCCGTTGTTTGCTAGGTCAGTCTATTGTAGTTTATTTTTGTTGAACTGTTTGGATTTTGCTGATGGTTGTATATGTGTATATGCCCATATATTGGAATATATGTGTATATTCCTTTATTTTAATTATTATTTGTGTGACAGTGTAACTGCCATTTGTCAGGGGTTCCCCTTTGGTTTCTCTTTTTTTTGGATATT
>NW_011467346.1:0-505 GCF_000754665.1 Bison bison bison | reverse complement strand
TTTTTCTCAAGCGCACATGGAACCTTCTCCAGGATAGATCACATCTTGGGCCATAAAGCTAGCCTTGGTAAATTCTAAAAAAATAGAAATCATTCCAAGCATCTTTCTGACCACAATGCAGTAAGATTAGATCTCAATTACAGGAGAAAAACTATTAAAAATCCAACATATGGAGGCTGAACAACACGCTGCTGAATAACCAACAAATCACAGAATAAATCAAAAAAGAAATCAAAATTTGCATAGAAACGAATGAAAATGAAAACACAGCAACCCAAAACCTGTGGGACACGGTAAAAGCAGTCCTAAGGTGAAAGTTCATAGCAATACAGGCACACCTCAAGAAACAAGAAAAAAGTCAAATAAATAACCTAACTCTACACCTAAAGCAACTAGAAAAGGAAGAAATGAAGAACCCCAGGGTTAGTAGAAGGAAAGAAATCTTAAAAATTAGGGCAGAAATAAATGCAAAAGAAACAAAAGAGACCATAGCAAAACTCAACAA
>NW_011467345.1:0-509 GCF_000754665.1 Bison bison bison | reverse complement strand
CCTGCCTCAGCTGGAGATCGAGCCCTCTTCCAATGCACCAAACCCGAGTGGAGTCCCCGAGAGACCCCTCCCACCTCCAGTTTCCCTGGCTTCTCAGAGCCACCATGAGAAGCCCCCTGAGGTCACCTGCACAAGTCGAGGGAACCCAGGGTTTCCTGCCTCAACCCGAGAATGACCTCGAGAGACCTTCTTCAACACGTCTCGAGGCCAGATTCCCCTACCATGGCTCCGGAGCAGTGACGCGCTCCCCCTCGCCACTCGCATGGAGACCCGACTTCCCTGGCGCCCCACGAGAGGCTCACTGACCTCGCCGTCGTTCCTCGTGAGAAACCGCACACTGGGGCCGCAGCTCGAGAACAACCCCGAGATTCCCCCGTCATCGAGAGATGAGGGCCTTCGTCTCCTGCATGGCCTAGAGACCAATCTCCCAACCTCTCTCCAAACGCCTCAGGAGGCTTGACTCCCTTGGGTCCACCCCGTGAGCTCCAAGAGATACCCGTCGCGATTCG
>NW_011467344.1:0-511 GCF_000754665.1 Bison bison bison | reverse complement strand
AGAAGAGCTGATGAAGTAGATCTGGATTATACACAGAAGAAGAAAGAGTGCCCTGCTTTAGACAAGTGTTTGGTTGACAAGTAAAGTAATGAATAGAATGAGAAACTAAGTATGAACCATTACTTCTATTGTAAAAGCACAATCACCTTTTTTTCTTAAACCCTTAATGTATTATATTCAACAAAACAGTCTAAGCTAAAACATCAATCTATTTTTATATTTACCCAATCCAGCTTTTATGTACTGCCTACTTGCTGGAATATTTAAGGGATAATGGATTTTTATAGAAAACACACAATGTAGTAAATTATTCTGTGATATAAAATTCCTCTACCCAAAAAGAAAATGTAAAAACCCTAATCAACTGTCAGTGTAGGGGACCCGACCTACCTATGGCAGGGCATTGAACAATGTGGGAAAGAGTCCTTCCTCTGCCCATGTGAGACTACAGTTAGTTACCTAACAGAAGTAATCTTTTTCCTTTAAACTTTCATTGGGAGTTTAAAGATAA
>NW_011467343.1:0-507 GCF_000754665.1 Bison bison bison | reverse complement strand
GGATGAGGCCGGTCTCACGAAGACATTCCAGACGTGGCCTCGTGGTGGTTCCACATTCCGTAGGACCCCGATTACCCGGTCCCCTCTTGATAAGAACCCGATGCCCGGACACCTCTCCGAACTCCACCCTGTGAATGAAGTCAACACGAAGGGGCAGTTTTTCCGTGCATCGTTCGGAAAAAACCCCAGGTTCCAAATACAGCTCGACAAGCGGCCTCTCTCCCCGGGGACATCTCGAGAGGCAAGCGGAGTTCCATGCCTCAACCCAAGACGAGGCCTGACTCTCCTGTCCCCAGTCTGCAGGGACCCTGCGATCGGAGTCTGAAATCAGAAGTACCTGCGGTTCCTGCCTCAACTGGAGATGAGGCCCTCTTCCAATGCACCAAACCCCGTGGGGTCCCGAGAGGCCCCCTCCCACCTCCTGTTTCCCTGGCTTCTCAGAGCCACCGTGAGAAGCCCCCTGAGGTCACCTGCACAAGTCGAGGGAACCCAGGGTTTCCTGCCTCA
>NW_011467342.1:0-513 GCF_000754665.1 Bison bison bison | reverse complement strand
GTTGGCCTCTCTCCCCGGGGGACACCTCGAGAGGCAAGCGGAGTTCCATGCCTCAACCCAAGACGAGGCCTGACTCTCCTGTCCCCAGTCTGCAGGGACCCTGCGATCGGAGTCTGAAATCAGAGGAACCCTGAGGTTCCTGCCTCAACTGGAGATGAGGCCCTCTTCCAATGCACCAAACCCCGTGGAGTCCCGAGAGGCCCCCCCCCCCACACCTCCAGTTTCCCTGACTTCTCAGAGCCACCATGAGAAGCCCCCTGAGGTCACCTGCTCAAGTCGAGGGAAGCCAGGGTTTCCTGCCTCAACCCGAGAAAGACCTCGAGAGACCTTCTTCAACACGTCTCGAGGCCAGGTTCCCCTACCATGACTCGAGAGCAATGACGCGCTCCCCCTCGCCACTCGCATGGAGACCCGACTTCCCTGGCGCCCCACCAGAGGCTCACTGACCTCGCCGTCGTACCTCATGAGAAACCGCACCCTGGGGCCGCCGCTCGAGAACCACCCCGAGACTCC
>NW_011467341.1:0-507 GCF_000754665.1 Bison bison bison | reverse complement strand
GGTCCCTGCAGACTTGGGACAGGAGAGTCAGGCCTCGTCTTGGGATGAGGCATGGAACTCCGCTTGCCTCTCGAGGTGTTCCCGGGGAGACAGGCCACTTGTCGAGCGGTATTTGGAACCTGGGGGTCTTCTCCTGACGATGCACGGGCGAGTCACTGCCCCTTCGTGTTGACTTCATTCACAGGATGGAGTTCGAAGAGGTGTCCGGGCATTGGGTTCTTATCAAGAGGGGACCGGGAATTCGGGGTCCTTCAGAATCTGGAAGCACCCACGAGGCCATGTCTGGAATGTCGTCGTGAGACTGGCCTCATTCTGAGGTGCGACCGGAAGGTCGGGAACCCCTTCCAGACAAAGCAGGGGAGTCGACCTTCCTGTCCAGATCAGGAGGGTAGAAGGGGCTCAGAGGAAGTGGTGCCAGAAAACCTCGGTGTTCCTCTCGAGGGAGACCGGGATGTCGGGGCACTTTGTGGGTCGCATCAAGGGTGCCAAGTACCATTTCGACCTCCA
>NW_011467340.1:0-501 GCF_000754665.1 Bison bison bison | reverse complement strand
AGGGAGGAGGGAGGAGGGTTCAGGATGGGGAACACATGTATACCTGTGGCGGATTCATTTTAGATATTTAGGCAAAACTAATACAAATTATAGTAAAGTTTAAAAATAAAAATTTAAAAAAAAATAAAAAGTAAAAAAAAAAAGAATATGTATGTTTAAGAGTGTTATAAACTATGCAAAGTCTTACACAAGTAATAAATTTTAGAGATCACAGAATTACAATTGGAAGGAAACTTAACATCAGCTTGTCCTAAGATTTTTAAGTCCTTTAAGATGAAAGAACTTAATTATTGCAAGCTGTTATAACAAAGTACCACAGACTGAGTGACTTGTAAACAACAGACATTGATTTCTCACAGTTCTAGAGACCGGAAGTCCAAGATAAGGGCATCAGCACGGTCAAGTTTGGGGCTGCAGATGCCAATCTTTTCATTGTATCTTCACATGGTAGAAAAGAGCAGGAGAGCTCTCTGGGGTCCCCTTTTTAAAGGTACAAATAAT
>NW_011467339.1:0-523 GCF_000754665.1 Bison bison bison | reverse complement strand
ATGGAACTCTGCTTGCCTCTCGGAGTGTCCCCGGGGAGAGAGGCCGCTTGTCGAGCTGTATTTGGAACCTGGGGTTTTTTCCGAAGGATGCACGGAAAAACTGCCCCTTCGTGTTGACTTCATTCACAGGGTGGAGTTCGGAGAGGTGTCCGGGCATCGGGTTCTTATCAAGAGGGGCCCGGGAAATCGGGGTCCTAAGGAATGTGGAACCACCCACGAGGCCACGTCTGGAATGTCGTCGTGAGACCGGCCTCATCCTGAGGTGCGACCGGAAGGTCGGGAACCCCTTCCAGACAAAGCAGGAGAGTCGACCCTCCTGTCGAGATCAGGAGGGTCGAAGGGCCTCAGAGGAAGTGGTGCCGGAAACCTCGGTGTTCCTCTCCAGGGAGACCGGGATGCCCGGGAACTTGATGGGGGCGCATCAAGGGTGCCAAGTACCGTTTCGACCTCCAATTCCTCACGTGGGACTTCTCCTGAGACGCTGTAGCGGGAAAGGGCTTCATCTTGCGATGACGGGGGGACC
>NW_011467338.1:0-503 GCF_000754665.1 Bison bison bison | reverse complement strand
TGCACGGGCGAGTCACTGCCCCTTCGTGTTGACTTCATCACAGGGTGGAGTTCGAAGAGGTGTCCGGGCATCGGGTTCTTATCAAGAGGGGACCGGGAAATCGGGGTCCTTCGGAATGTGGAACCCCCCACGAGGCCACGTCTGGAATGTCGTCGTGAGACCGGCCTCATCCTGAGGTGTGACCGGAAGGTCGGGAACCCCTTCCAGACAAAGCAGGGGAGTCGCCCCTCCTGTCCAGATCAAGAGGGTAGAAGGGGCTCAGAGAAAGTGGTGCCGGAAAACCTCGGTATTCCTCTCAAGGGAGACCGGGATGTCGGGGAACTTTGTGGGTCGCATCAAGGGTGCCAAGTACCGTTTCGACCTCCAATACCTAACGTGGGACTTCTCCTGAGACACTGTAGCGGGAAAGGGTTTCATCTTGCGATGACGGGGGAACCACGTGGATTTTCTCGAGTTGCGGCAGGATTCTCGAGTTACGACGGGGAATTCAGGATGCCTCTTGT
>NW_011467337.1:0-519 GCF_000754665.1 Bison bison bison | reverse complement strand
TAATTTAAAGATATAAAGAGTAATAGAATAAGGATAGCTCAGTAGGAAAATTCAGTGGAGAAAAGAGGCTGAGTAGCTTGGTTTACGCGGGAGACCAATAAAACTTCAAGACAAGAAGTTTGCACCACTTACGTAGGCCGCAGGCGTCCTTCCGTTCTCCCGAAGGAGAGGAGACACTGAGGCCTCCCCCGGTCCGGATCTTAGAAGCCCAGGCATAATTAGTAAGCATGGTGGGTTCCGCGCTCCAGATGGAGACTCAGCCAGAGTGGGAGAGAGAGCGACATGGGGAGACCAGTATTTCGAGAAACTGATCCCAATTCTTTATTTTCAAGAGTCTGTTTTTATACACTGAGATGTTATACAAAAGTCACGTGGGAACAGCAGTCCTGACTTTTATTAAAGTCAGGTGCTTCACACAAATGTATACAGAGGTCTTAGGGGTGTTACATCATCTTCTGGCCAGGGGGGCCTGCTGACAATTTACGACCCTCTCCTTGTGACAGCGGTCAGTCAATCAGG
>NW_011467336.1:0-502 GCF_000754665.1 Bison bison bison | reverse complement strand
ACAGGAGGGTCGACTCCCGTGCTTTGTCTGGAAGGGGTTCCCGACCTTCCGGTCGCACCTCAGGATGAGGCCGGATTCACGACGACATTCCAGACGTGGCCTCGTGGGTGCTTCCACATTGCTAAGCACCCCGATTTCCCGGTCCCCTCTTGGTAAGAACCCGATGCCCGGACACCTCTCCGAACTCCACCCTGTGAATGAAGTCAACACGAAGGGGCAGTTTTTCCGTGCATCGTTCGGAAAAAACCCCAGGTTCCAAATACACTCGAGGAGCGGCCTCTCTCCCCGGGGACATCGCGAGAGGCAAGCGGAGTTCTATGCCTCAACCCAAGACGAGGCCTGACTCTCCTGTCCCCAGTCTGCAGGGACCCTGCGATCGGAGTCTGAAATCAGAGGTACCCTGCGGTTCCTGCCTCAACTGGAGATGAGGCCCTCTTCCAATGCACCAAACCCAGTGCAGTCCCGAGAGGCCCCTCCCACCTCCAGTTTCCCTGGCTTCTCA
>NW_011467335.1:0-529 GCF_000754665.1 Bison bison bison | reverse complement strand
CCGTCGTCTCCTGCATGGCCTAGAGACCAATCTCGTGACCTCTATCCAAACGCCTCAGGAGGCTTTGACTCCCTTTTAGTCCACCCAGTGAGCTCCAAGAGAAACCCGTCGCCACTCGAAAGCACAGCGGAGTTCTTTGCTTCCACTCGAGATGAATGCCTGTCTACACGGGTGCGTCTAGAATGCAACCCCGAGATCCCTGTCGCACCTGGAGAGGAACACTGGCTTCTGGACACAAGACTAGATGAGGTCTATTGGCCCTGCAGTCACTCGAGAGCAATCCCCAGCTTTCCTTCGTAACTGGAATGGAAGATTGGACTTTCCTGGGCCAACACAAGAGGCATCCTGAATTCCCTGTCGTAACTTGAGAATCCCGCCGCAACTCGAGAAAAACCACGTGGTTCCCCCGTCATCGCAAGATGAAGCCCTTTCCCGCTACAGCGTCTCCAGAGAAGTCCCACGTTGGGAATTGGAGGTCGAAACGGTACTTGGCACGCTTGATTCGACCCACAAAGTTCCCCGACATCCC
>NW_011467334.1:0-502 GCF_000754665.1 Bison bison bison | reverse complement strand
GGTTTGGCAAGGGCTGCCTTGTCTTGAGACCATTGAAATAAGAACTCAGAACTTGAGCACTATTATCAAAAATCACAAGGCTCACACTGACACATACATCAATCCAGACAGCCAAGACAAGACATCTTCCAGTTTTCCGCCTGAGATGGAAAGATTTCTTTGAGCCGTTTTTTTTCTGGGGAGTGGGGGGTGGGGCTGGCGGCCAGGCAGGCTTTGGGAAGGAGCTCCTGGTTTGGAATTGCATATGAAAAGAACCAGCTTTCCGGGTTCCAAGGAATCAAGTTTCCTTGGAAACCAACTTTGTCCGGTTCTATAGAATATCATGGCCCTCCTAGGTCAGGTCATCTTTCCTTTCCGTAGTCCTCGCTGGATCCCTGAATTCTAGACAGCTTGGATTGCCTCTGTGGGCTGGATGGATTGTCCTCCCGTTTCACCGGGCGGCGGGAGCGAGGTCCCAGAGGCTCTCCTGGAACCGGGCGTGGGGGCGGGGCTCACCGGGAGC
>NW_011467333.1:4746-5285 GCF_000754665.1 Bison bison bison | reverse complement strand
GCCTGATCAACCATGTCATCAGTGCATGTGCAGTCACGTGATCAGTGCACGATAGCCACGTGATCAGTGCATGCTCAGTCACGTGATCTGTACTTGATCAGCCACGTGATCAGTGCCTGCAGAGTCACGTGATCAGGGCCTGCTGAGCTCCGTGATTCCTGCTGGCTCATCTGCATGACAATTGCCAGCTGAGCTGCGTGATTCCTGTGGGCTCATCTGCTTGACAATTGCCAGCTGTGCTGCGAGATTCCTGCCTGTTCACCTGTTTGATTATTGCCAGTTGAGCAGCATGATTCGTCACTGCTGAGCTCCATGCTTATTGCCTGCTGATTGCGTGGTTCGTGTCTGCTCAGCTCTTTGAGTATTGCCTCCTGAGGTCCCTGTTCGTGCGCCACCTGCCGGGGACCAGCCCCAGCTGATCCAGGGTATTCGAAGGAGAGATGGCCTAGGCGACTATTTATATGCTAATCAGAGATGTCAAAAATAATAGAATGAGGAGAGCTCAGGAGGAAAATTCGGTGGAGAAAAGCGACTGAGTA
>NW_011467333.1:0-412 GCF_000754665.1 Bison bison bison | reverse complement strand
CTGCGTGATTCCTGCCTGGTCACCTGCTTGATTATTGCCAGTTGAGCAGCATGATTCGTCACTGCTGAGCTCCATGCTTATTGCCTGCTGATTGCGTGGTTCGTGTCTGCTCAGCTCTTTGAGTATTGCCTCCAGAGGTCCCGGTTCGGGCGCAACCTGCCGGGGACCAGCCTCAGCTGATCCAGGGTATTCGAAGGAGAGATGGCCTAGGCGACTATTTATATGCTATTGAGAGATGTCAAGAATAATAGAATGAGGAGAGCTCAGTAGGAAAATTCGGTGGAGAAAAGAGACTGAGTAGCTTGGTTTTCGCGGGAGACCAATCAAACTTCAAGACAAGAAGTTTGAACCACTTCCGTAGGCCGCAGGCGCCCTGTCGAATAGCGGAAGGTGCCTCACCCTAGACACCTTC
>NW_011467332.1:0-510 GCF_000754665.1 Bison bison bison | reverse complement strand
AATTCTTTCCTTTCCTGGGTTGATGGGTACACTATATTCGAGGCACAATCTAAGGCATGAAGACATATCCATACATAGAGGGTCTTGCTTTCAAGGAACTCGTACAGCAGATTTCTACAAGTTAGGGCTTTTCAAATGCTCTAGAAGCATGTGAACGTTCAGTAGGCTCCATTTTCATTTCAAAGAAAGATACGTTTGACTTCCATAGCGAAAGGTGGAGACCTTCCAACGTTGAGTCCAATACTTATACCTTGACCATTTCAGGCAAGTCTTGTGGTTCCTTCTGGAGGTGTGTGGCTCTTGCAGAAATGTGAAGATCTTCCATCGTCCTCAGACTTTGGTGTCATTTGCAATCATCCAGAAAGCTTCCAGGTCTAGGTTCCAGACCACCAGCACACACGGTCAGTAGCCAACGGAGTGGATTCCAGGAATACGCATTGTTCACCGGCATTACCGTTGATATTGTTGCTGCACACTCAATGCAGTGGGCAGGGCCTGGATTGTCCACTG
>NW_011467331.1:0-506 GCF_000754665.1 Bison bison bison | reverse complement strand
AAACTATATAACATGGCTTACTTATAATAGCAATTAAATTTTAGGAGTATAAATTTGATTCAACTCATTAGGATTTGAAGATTTTTTAACTAGGGGAGAAACTTTGTCTTTAGGAAAAGTGACTAAAAATATTGCCACTATATTTAGGATGAAATGCAAATATAGATTTGCATTCTAGAGATCTTTGGAAAAGGTTTGGAAGGGGTCAAGGATTTTTTTATTTATTTTATTTATTTTATTTATTTTTGGTCATGCATTGCACTACTTGTGGGATCTTAGTTCCCAGACCAAGGATCAAACTCAGGTCCTCAGCAGTGAGAGCTTGAAGTCCTAACCATTGGACTGCCAGGGAATTTCTGGGGCAAGGATTTTTAGTTGTAGCGGTGAGATATCGAGGGCCTAGAAGAGGAGATGGAAAAGAGGGAACAGCTTTGAGTTTTATTGAGTTGTCTGCATATCCATCTATGACTAGACCTTTAAAAACCTAACATTCTTCACTTTTGTAT
>NW_011467330.1:0-529 GCF_000754665.1 Bison bison bison | reverse complement strand
CGAGCTCCCCCCGTCATCGCGACTTTGAGGGCCTTTCGTCTCCTGTATGGCCTAGAACCAATCTCTCGACCTCTCTCCAAACGCCTCAGGAGGCTTGACTCCCTTTTAGTCCACCCAGTGAGCTCCAAGAAATACCCGTCGCGACTCGAGAGCAGAACGGGGTTCTTTGCTTCCACTCGAGATGGATGCCTATCTCCCCGGGTGCGTCTGGAATGCAACCCCGAGATCCCTTTCGCCCCAGAGAGGAACACTGGCTTCTGGACACAAGCCTAGATGAGGTCTATTGGCCCTGCAGTCACTCGAGAGCAATCCCCAGCTTGCCTTCGAAACTCGAATGGAAGATTGGACTTCCCTGGGCCAACACAAGAGGCATCCTGAATTCCCCGTCGTAACTCGAGAATCCTGCCGCAACTCGAGTAAATCCACGTGGTTCCCCCGTCATCGCAAGATGAAACCCTTTCCCGCTACAGTGTCTCAGGAGAAGTCCCACGTTAGGTATTGGAGGTCGAAACGGTACTTGGCACCCTTG
>NW_011467329.1:0-547 GCF_000754665.1 Bison bison bison | reverse complement strand
CGAGAAAAACCACGTGGTTCCCCCGTCATCGCAAGATGAAGCCCTTTCCCGCTACAGCGTCTCAGGAGAAGTCCCACGTTAGGAACTGGAGGTCGAAACGGTACTTGGCACCCTTGATGCGCCCGACCAAGTTCCCCGGCATCCCGGTCTCCCTCGAGAGGAACACCGAGGTTTTCCAGCACCACTTCCTCTGAGCCCCGTCTACCCTCCTGATCTCCACAGGAGGGTCGACTCCCCTGCTTTGTCTGGAAGGGGTTCCCGACCTTCCGGTCGCACCTCAGGATGAGGCCGGTCTCACGACGACATTCCAGACGTGGCCTCGTGGGTGCTTCCACATTGCGAAGCACCCCGATTTCCCGGTCCCCTCTTGGTAAGAACCCGATGCCCGGACACCTCTCCGAACTGCACCCTGTGAATGAAGTCAACACGAAGGGGCAGTGACTCGCCCGTGAATCGTCCGGAAAAGACCCCCAGGTTCCAAATACCGCTCGACAAGTGGCCTCTCTCCCCGGGGACACCTCGAGAGGCAAGCGGAGTTCCATGCCTC
>NW_011467328.1:0-505 GCF_000754665.1 Bison bison bison | reverse complement strand
AGACAAATGAAGCAACTGACAAACAACTAATCTACAAAAATATACAAGCAACTCCTACAGCTCAACTCCAGAAAAATAAATAGACCCAATCAAAAAATGGGCCAAAGAACTAAATAGACATTTCTCAAAGATGACATACAGATGGCTAACAAACACATGAAAAAGATGCTCAACATCACTCATTATCAGAGAAATGCAAATCAAAACCACTATGGAGGTACCATTTCACACCAGTCAGAATGGCTGCGATCCAAAAGTCTACAAATAATAAATGCTGGAGAGGGTGTGGAGAAAAGGGAACCCTCTTACACTGTTGGTAGGAATGCAAACTAGTACAGCCACTATGGAGAACAGTGTGGAGATTCCTTAAAAAACTGGAAATAGAACTGCCTTATGATCCAGCAATCCCACTGCTGGGCATACACACTGAGGAAACCAGAAGGGAAAAAGACACGTGTACCCCAATGTTCATCGCAGCACTGTTTATAATAGCCAGGACATGGAA
>NW_011467327.1:0-539 GCF_000754665.1 Bison bison bison | reverse complement strand
GTGAGCTCCAAGAGATACCCGTCGCGATTTCGAGAGCAGACGGGGTTCTTTGCTCCACTCGAGATGAATGCCTGTCCCCCGGGTGCGTCTGGAATGCAACCCCCGAGGTCCCTGTCGCCCCTGGAGAGGAACATTTGGCTTCTGGACCAAGCCTAGATGAGGTCTCTTGGCCCTGCAGTCACTCGAGAGCAATCCCCAGCTTTCCTTCGCAACTCGAGTGGAAGATTGGACTTGCCTGGGCCAACACAAGAGGCAGCCTGAATTCCCCGTCGTAACTCGAGAATCCCGCCGTAACTCGAGAAAAACCACGTGGCTCCCCCGTCATCGCAAGATGAAGCCCTTTCCCGCTACAGCGTCTCAGGAGAAGTCCCACGTTAGGAATTGGAGGTCGAAAGGGCACTTGGCACCCTTGATGCGACCCACAAAGTTCACCGAAATCCCGGTCTCCCTCGAGAGGAACACCGAGGTTTTCCGGCACCCCCTCCTCTGAGCCCGTTCTCCCCTCCTGATCTGGACAGGAGGGTCGACTCCCCTGCTTT
>NW_011467326.1:0-519 GCF_000754665.1 Bison bison bison | reverse complement strand
GTACTGGAGTGGGGTGCCATTTGCCTTCTCCCATATCTATTCACAAGCCTGCCTAAATCATTGACTTCTAGCCACCTTGGGGATGCCAATGACCACCCACCCTTACCAGGCCGCAGAGGAGAGAAAACACTTACCACAGGAGGTCCGGGTAAGGAACAAGGAACTAACAAAGCTCCCACCAACCAGGATTCTGCAGAGGTCAACAAGAGGTCAGCAAGAGATGGGAGACTGCAGTCCAGAGGTCCTAGCAACTTCCAGCGAGCAGCAAAGACCCAGCATAGTCAAAACGAATTCAATGTTACCCAAAACAAATAAATCAACGGACAGAAGTTCTTGGAACACATGACTGAGGTTAGGGGTGAGGCAGTACATGTATGTGCCAGGATACTCTTAAAGTATACTCTTCACATAGATGAGGAGAACAAGGTAAGAGGAAAACTTACTGTTTGGTTCAGGTCGCTTCTGAGCCTTTTGGGGAACCGACCTGAAGCCAGAGTCTAGCCGAAATACACAGGCTTT
>NW_011467325.1:0-532 GCF_000754665.1 Bison bison bison | reverse complement strand
CACCTTTATCTTTTGACAAAGGAGGCAAGAATATACAATGGATTAAAGACAACCTCTTTAACAAGTGGTGCTGGGAAAATCTGGTCAACCACTTGTAAAAGAATGAAACTAGAACACTTTCTAACATCATACACAAAAATAAACTCAAAATGGATTAAAGATCTCAATGTAAGACCAGAAACTATAAAACTCCTAGAGGAGAACATAGGCAAAACACTCTCCGACATACATCACAGCAGGATCCTCTATGACCCACCTCCCAGAATATTGGAAATAAAAGCAAAAATAAACAAATGGGACCTGATTAAACTTAAAAGCTTCTGCACAACAAAGGAAACTATTAGCAAAGTGAAAAGGCAGCCTTCAGAATGGGAGAAAGTAATAGCAAATGAAGCAACGGACAAACAACTAATCTCAAAAATATACAAGCAACTCCTACAGCTCAACTCCAGAAAAATAAATGACCCAATCAAAAAATGGGCCAAAGAACTAAATAGACATTTCTCCAAAGAAGACATACAGAGGGCTAACA
>NW_011467324.1:0-534 GCF_000754665.1 Bison bison bison | reverse complement strand
GCTCTCGAGTGACTGCAGGGCCATAGACTCATCTAGGCTTGTGTCCAGAAGCCAACTGTTCCTCTCCAGGGGTGACCGGGATCTCGGGGTTGCATTCCAGATGCACCCGGGGAGACAGGCATTCATCTCGAGTGGAAGCAAAGAACCCCGCTCTGCTCTCGAGTCGCGACGGCTATCTCTTGGAGCTCACTGGGTGGACTAAAGGGAGTCAAGCCTCCTGAGGCGTTTGGAGAGAGTCGCGAGGTTGGCCTCTAGGCCATGCAGGAGACGAAGGCCCTCATCTCCGCGATGACGGGGGAGTCTCGGGGTGGTTCTCGAGCGGCGGCCCCAGGGTGCGGTTTCTCACGAGGTACGACGGCGAGGTCAGTGAGCCTCTCGTGGGGCGCCAGGGAAGTCGGGTCTCCATGCGAGTGGCGAGGGGGAGCGCGTCATTGCTCTCGAGTCATGGTAGGGGAACCTGGCTTCGAGACGTGTGGAAGAAGGTCTCTCGAGGTCTTTCTCGGGTTGAGGCAGGAAACCCTGGCTTCCCTCGAC
>NW_011467323.1:0-523 GCF_000754665.1 Bison bison bison | reverse complement strand
CAGGAGAAAAACTATTAAAAATTCCAACATATGGAGGCTGAACAACACGCTGCTGAATAACCAACAAATCACAGAAGAAATCAAAAAAGAAATCAAAATTTGCATAGAAACGAACGAAAATGAAAACACAACAACCCAAAACCTGTGGGACACGGTAAAAGCAGTCCTAAGGGGAAAGTTCATAGCAATACAGGCACACCTCAAG
The DNA here is from genome assembly GCF_000754665.1 of Bison bison bison. Classification (NCBI taxonomy): domain Eukaryota; kingdom Metazoa; phylum Chordata; class Mammalia; order Artiodactyla; family Bovidae; genus Bison; species Bison bison. Next base: position 318 of record NW_011467323.1, on the reverse strand, counting down.
AAACAAGAAAAAAGTCAAATAAATAACCTAACTCTACACCTAAAGCAACTAGAAAAGGAAGAAATGAAGAACCCCAGGGTTAGTAGAAGGAAAGAAATCTTAAAAATTAGAGCAGAAATAAATGCAAAAGAAACAAAAGAGACTATAGCAAAAATCAACAAAACCAAAAGCTGGTTCTTTGAAAGGATAAACAAAATTGACAACCCATTAGCCAGACTCATCAAGAAACAAAGGGAGAAAAATCAAATCAACAAAATTAGAAACAAAAATGGAGAGATCACAACAGACAACACAGAAATACAAAGGATCATAAGAGAC
>NW_011467322.1:0-514 GCF_000754665.1 Bison bison bison | reverse complement strand
CTCGAGATGTCCCCGGGGAGGAGGCCGCTTGTCGAGCTGTATTTGGACCTGGGTTTTTTGCGAACGGTGCCGGAAAAACTGCCCCTTCGTGTGGACTTCATTCACAGGGTGGAGTTCGGAGAGGTGTCCGGGCATCGGGTTCTTCTCAAGAGGGACGGGGAAATCGGGGTCCTACGGAATGTGGAACCACCCACGAGGCCACGTCTGGAATGTCTTCGTGAGACCGGCCTCATCCTGAGGTGCGACCGGAAGGTCGGGAACCCCTTCCAGACAAAGCAGGGGAGTCGACCCTCCTGTCCAGATCAGGAGGGGAGAAAGGGCTCAGAGGAGGGGGTGCCGGAAAACCTCAGTGTTCCTCTCGAGGGAGACCGGGATTTCGGGGAACTTTGTGGGTCGCATCAAGGGTGCCAAGTGCCCTTTCGACCTCCAATTCCTAACGTGGGACTTCTCCTGAGACGCTGTCGCGGGAAAGGGCTTCATCTTGCGATGACGGGGGAGCCACGTGGTTTTTCTC
>NW_011467321.1:0-511 GCF_000754665.1 Bison bison bison | reverse complement strand
CTTTCTCAGGCAGATGTTGACCATCCAACCCCCAAGAAGTTTTAGTTAGCAAAGAAGCTTGCTTACAGTTTTATAGATAATGTGCTTCTGGGGCTGCGATTGTCCCCTTCCGGCTCTGGCTCCCTATCACCAGAGGGGGATGGTCTGCCGCCGGCTATCTCTGTTCAGTCCTTTGTTCCGTGCGTGGGCCTGGCGGTGTCATAGATTAGGGCTGGCTTTTCGTGTGGTAGATATCCCACAGTCTGGTTTGCTAGCCCAAATTATTTCACTCAGATAGCGCTCGGGGTATTCAGGCCAGATTCTTGGGATGCAGCCCGCGCCGCACCTCCCTGCCCAGCCCCCGCTTGCTAATGGCAGATGCAGGCGTCTGCGCTGTTTCTCCGCTGGGGGAGTTACCGTAGGGCTTGCAATGTGCGGGTTTTAATTGTTTATTTATTTTTCCTCCCTGTTAAGTTGCCCTCTGTGCTTCCAAGGCTCGGCACAGATTCAGCAGTGAGAAGGTTTCCTGGTG
>NW_011467320.1:0-525 GCF_000754665.1 Bison bison bison | reverse complement strand
TCTCTCCCCGGGGGACACCTCGAGAGGCAAGCGGAGTTTCCATGCCTCAACCCAAGACGAGGCCTGACTCTCCTGTCCCCAGTCTGCAGGGACCCTGCGATCGGAGTCTGAAATCAGAGGAACCCTGAGGTTCCTGCCTCAGCTGGAGATGAGGCCCTCTTCCAATGCACCAAACCCCGTGGAGTCCCTAGAGGCCCCTCCCACCTCCAGTTTCCCTGACTTCTCAGAGCCACCATGAGAAGCCCCCTGAGGTCACCTGCACAAGTCGAGGGAAGCCAGGGTTTCCTGCCTCAACCCGAGAAAGACCTCGAGAGACCTTCTTCAACACGTCTCGAGGCCAGATTCCCCTGACATGACTCGAGAGCAATGACGCGCTCCCCCTCGCCACTCGCATGGAGACCCGATGTCCCTGGCGCCCCACGAGAGGCTCACTGACCTCGCCGTCGTACCTCGTGAGAAACCGCACCCTGGGGCCGCCGCTCGAGAACCACCCCGAGACTCCCCCGTCATCGCGGAGATGAGGGC
>NW_011467319.1:0-535 GCF_000754665.1 Bison bison bison | reverse complement strand
CATAGGGGTACCAGAAGAAGAAGACAAAAAGAAAGACCATGAGAAAATACTTGAGGAGATAATAGCTGAAAACTTCCTAAACTGGGGAAGGAAATAATCACCCAAGTCCAAGAAACCCAGAGAGTCGCAAACAGGATAAACCCAAGGCGAAATACCCCAAGACAAATATTAATCAAATTAACAAAGATCAAACACAAAAAACAAATATTAAATGCAGCAAGGGAAAACAACAAATAACACACAAGGGAATTCCCATAAGGATAACAGCTGATCTTTCAATAGAAACTCTTCAAGCCAGAAGGGAATGGCAAGACATACTTAAAATGATGAAAGAAAATAACCTACAGCCCAGATTATTGTACCCAGCAGGGATTTCATTCAAGTATGAAGGAGAAATCAAAAGCTTCTCAGACAAGCAAAAGCTGAGATAATTCTGCACCACCAAACCAGCTCTCCAACAAATACTAAAGGATATTCTTTAGACAGGAAACACAAAAATGGTGTATAAATTCGAACCCAAAACAATAAAGTAAAT
>NW_011467318.1:0-509 GCF_000754665.1 Bison bison bison | reverse complement strand
CCCCGTCGTAACTCGAGAATCCCACCGCAACTCGAGGAAACCACGTGGTTCCCACGTCATCGCAAGATGAAGCACTTTTCCCACTACAGCGTCTCAGGAGAAGTCCCACGTTGGAATTGGAGGTCGAAACGGTTCTTGGCACCCTTGATGCGCCCCATCAAGTTCCCCGGCATCCCGGTCTCCCTGGAGAGGAACACCGAGGTTTTCCAGCACCACTTCCTCTGAGTCCATTCAACCCTCCTGATCTCGGCAGGAGAGTCGACTCACCTGGTTTGTCTGGACGAGGTTCCTGACCTTCCGGTCGCACCTCAGGATGAGGCCGGTCTCACGACGCCATTCCAGACGTGGCCTCGTGGGTGCTTCCACATTGCGAAGCACCCCGATTTCCCGGTCCCCTCTTGATAAGAACCCGATGCACGGACACCTCTCCGAACTCCACCCTGTGAATGAAGTCAACACGAAGGGGCATTGACTCACACGTGCGTCGTCCGGATAAAACCCCCAGGTTC
>NW_011467317.1:0-547 GCF_000754665.1 Bison bison bison | reverse complement strand
GGCCACGTCTGCAATGTCGTCGTGAGCCGGCCGCAGTCCTGACGGTGCGACCGGAACGGTCGGGAACCCCTTCCAGACAAAGCAGGGGAGTCGACCGTCCTGTCGAGATCAGGAGGGTAGAAGGGGCTCAGGGAAGTGGTGCCGGAAAACCTCGGTGTTCCTCTCCTGGGAGACCGGGATGCCGGGGAACTTTGTGGGGCGCATCAAGGGTGCCAAGTACCGTTTCGACCTCCAATTCCTAACGTGGGACTTCACCTGAGACGCTGTAGCGGGACATGGCTTCATCTTGCGATGACGGGGGAACCACGTGGTTTTTCTCGAGTTGCGGCGGGATTCTCGAGTTACGACGGGGAATTCGGGATGCCTCTTGTGTTTGCCCGGGGAAGTCCAATCTTCCATTCGAGTTGCGAAGGAAAGCTGGGGATTGCTCTCGAGTGACTGCAGGGCCAATAGACCTCATCTAGGCTTGTGTCCAGAAGCCAATGTTCCTCTCCAGGGGCGACCGGGATCTCGGGGTTGCATTCCAGACGCACCCGGGGAGACAGGC
>NW_011467316.1:0-541 GCF_000754665.1 Bison bison bison | reverse complement strand
AGAAAGACAGGAATAGAAGGAACATACCTCAACATAATAAAAAGCTATATATGACAAACCCACAGCAAACATTATCCTCAATGGTGAAAATTTGAAAGCTTTTCCTCTAAAGTCAGGAACAAGACAAGGATGCCCACTTTCACCATTACTATTCAACATAGTATTGGAAGTTTTGGCCACAGCAATCAGAGCAGAAAAAGAAAGAAAAGGCATCCAAATTGGAAAAGAAGAAGTAAAACTCTCACTGTTTGCAGATGACATGAACCTCTATATAGAAAACCCTAAAGACTCCACCAGAAAATTACTAGAAATAATCAATGAATATAGTAAAGTTGCGGGATATAAAATCAACACACAGAAATTCCTTGCATTCCTATACAGTAATAATGAGAAAATAGAAAGAGAAATTAAGGAAACAATCCCATTTACCATTGCAACAAAAAGAATAAAATACTTAGGAATATATCTACCTAAAGAAACTAAAGACCTATATATAGAAAACTATAAAACACTGGTGAAAGAAATCAAAGAGGACACTAAT
>NW_011467315.1:0-508 GCF_000754665.1 Bison bison bison | reverse complement strand
TTCAACTCGTCTCGAGGCCAGATTCCCCTACTATGACTTGAGAGCATGACCGCGGTCCCCCTCGCCATTCGCATGGAGACCCGACTTCCTTGGCCCCCCACGAGAGACTCACTGACCTCGCCGTCGTACCTCGCGAGAAACCGCACACTGGGGCCGCCGCTCGAGAACAACCCCGAGCCTCCCCCGTCATCGCGACTTGAGGGCCTTCGTCTCCTGAATGGCCTAGAGACCAATCTCTCGACCTCTCTCCAAATGCCTCAGGAGGCTGGACTCTAATTATTCCACCCAGTGAGCTCCAAGAGATACCCGTCGCGACTCGAGAGAAGAGCGGGGTTCTTTGCTTACACTCGAGATGGATGCCTGTCTCCCCGGGTGCGTCTGGAATGCAACCCCGAGATCCCTTTCGCCCCTGGAGAGGAACACTGGCTTCTGGACAGAAGCCTAGATGAGGTCTATTGGCCCTGCAGTCACTCGAGAGCAATCCCCAGCTTTCCTTCGCAACTCGAAT
>NW_011467314.1:0-517 GCF_000754665.1 Bison bison bison | reverse complement strand
TGAAAACACAACAACCCCAAAACCTGTGGGACACAGTAAAAGCAGTCCTAAGGGGACAGTTCATAGCAATACAGGCACACCTCAAGAAACAAGAAAAAAGTCAAATAAATAACCTAACTCTACACCTAAAGCAACTAGAAAAGGAAGAAATGAAGAACCCAGGGTTAGTAGAAGGAAAGAAATCTTAAAAATTAGAGCAGAAATAAATGCAAAAGAAACAAAAGAGACCATAGCAAAAATCAACAAAGCTAAAAGCTGGTTCTTTGAAAGGATAAATAAAATTGATAAACCATTAGCCAGACTCATCAAGAAACAAAGGGAGAAAAATCAAATCAATAAAATTAGAAACGAAAATGGAGAGATCACAACAGACAACACAGAAATACAAAGGATCATAAGAGACTATTATCAACAATTATATGCCAATAAAATGGACAACGAGGAAGAAATGGACAAATTCTTAGAAAAGTACAACTTTCCAAAACTCGACCAGGAAGAAATAGAAAACCTTAACAGA
>NW_011467313.1:0-543 GCF_000754665.1 Bison bison bison | reverse complement strand
TAACATGGCAGCAGGTGAGTCATACCGGGCTAAAAAATGATTGACATGAATCTTGAAGAAAGGCAGATTTCCAGGCAAATATGTCATTTCCTTAACATAGATGAGGAGAACAAGGTAGGAGGAAAACTTACTGTTTGGTTCAGGTCGCTTCTGAGCCTTTTGGGGGAACCGACCTGAAGCCAGAGTCTAGCGGAAATACACAGGCTTTGAACATCGCTGAAGACCAACATTTCCTAAGGAAAAAACCGCATTGCTTAGCTCAAGGCTTGTCTGGGAAATTCTTACACATCAGGAGATGGCTCCGAGGTGGATTTCTACAAAGAACATCCATGCAAAGGACAAGCCTGCACAGCTCTGTGCACATCTGCCCCCTCCCCCCACTCACAGCCAGCAGCATTTCCAAGGGACCTCCTAAGGCCTTCGCCAAACTACAGGGGCACCTCTGGGTTTCCTGTTTCCCTCATTTTTCGGAATCTTTTCTAAAAAAAAGAAAAACAAAAAACAAATTAAAAAAAACACACAAAACCCCGCACATTTCTTCGT
>NW_011467312.1:0-524 GCF_000754665.1 Bison bison bison | reverse complement strand
TGGAAGGGGTTTCCCGACCTTCCGGTCGCACCTCAGGATGAGGCCGGTCTCACGAAGACATTGCAGACGTGGCCTCGTGGTGGTTCCACATTCCGTAGGACCCCCGATTTCCGGTCCCCTCTTGAGAAGAACCCGATGCCCGGACACCTCTCCGAACTCCACCCTGTGAATGAAGTCCACACGAAGGGGCAGTTTTTCCGTGCATCGTTCGGGAAAAACCCCAGGTTCCAAATACAGCTCGACAAGCGGCCTCTCTCCCCGGGGACATCTCGAGAGGCAAGCGGAGTTCCATGCCTCAACCCAAGACAAGGCCTGACTCTCCTGTCCCCAGTCTGCAGGGACCCTGCGATCGGAGTCTGAAATCAGAGGTACCCTGCGGTTCCTGCCTCAACTGGAGATGAGGCCCTCTTCCAATGCACCAAACCCAGTGGAGTCCCGAGAGGCCCCTCCCACCTCCAGTTTCCCTGGCTTCTCAGAGCCACCATGAGAAGCCCCCTGAGGTCACCTGCACAAGTCGAGGGAAC
>NW_011467311.1:0-506 GCF_000754665.1 Bison bison bison | reverse complement strand
GCTCTCGCGTGACTGCAGGGCCAATAGACCTCATCTAGGCTTGTGTCCAGAAGCCAATGCTCCCTCTCCAGGGGCGACCGGGATCTTGGGTTGCATCCAGACGCACCCGGGGAGACAGGCATTCATCTCGAGTGGAAGCAAAGAACCCCGCTCTGCTCTCGAGTGGCGACGTGTATCTCTTGGAGCTCACTGGGTGGACTAAAGGGAGTCAAGCCTCCTGAGGCGTTTGGAGAGAGGTCGCGAGATTGGCCTCTAGGCCATGCAGGAGACGAAGGCCCTCATCTCCGCGATGACGGGGGAGTCTCGGGGTGGTTCTCGAGCGGCGGCCCCAGGGTGCGGTTTCTCACGAGGTACGACGGCGAGGTCAGTGAGCCTCTCGTGGGGCGCCAGGGAAGTCGGGTCTCCATGCGAGTGGCGAGGGGGAGCGCGTCATTGGTCTCGAGTCATGGGAGGGGAATCTGGCCTCGAGACGTGTTGAAGAAGGTCTCTCGAGGTCTTTCTCGGGT
>NW_011467310.1:0-512 GCF_000754665.1 Bison bison bison | reverse complement strand
AACCTGGGGGTCTTTTCCGGACGATGCACGGGCGAGTCACTGCCCCTTCGTGTTGACTTCATTCACAGGGTGGAGTTCGGAGAGGTGTCCGGGGCATCGGGTTCTTACCAAGAGGGGACCGGGAAATCGGGGTGCTTCGCAATGTGGAAGCACCCACGAGGCCACGTCTGGAATGTCGTCGTGAGACCGGCCTCATCCTGAGGTGCGACCGGAAGGTCGGGAACCCCTTCCAGACAAAGCAGGGGAGTCGACCCTCCTGTGGAGATCAGGAGGGTAGAAGGGGCTCAGAGGAAGTGGTGCCGGAAAACCTCGGTGTTCCTCTCCAGGGAGACCGGGATGCCGGGGAACTTTGTGGGGGCGCATCAAGGGTGCCAAGTACCGTTTCGACCTCCAATTCCTAACGTGGGACTTCTCCTGAGACGCTGTAGCGGGAAAGGGCTTCATCTTGCGATGACGGGGGAACCACGTGGTTTTTCTCGAGTTGCGGCGGGATTCTCGAGTTACGACCAGGA
>NW_011467309.1:0-507 GCF_000754665.1 Bison bison bison | reverse complement strand
TCCCCGGGGGACACCTCGAGAGGGCAAGCGGAGTTCCATGCCTCAACCCAAGACGAGGCCTGACTCTCCTGTCCCCAGTCTGCAGGGACCCTGCGATGGGAGTCTGAAATCAGAGAAACCCTGAGGTTCCTGCCTCAACTGGAGATGAGGCCCTCTTCCAATGCACCAAACCCCGTGGAGTCCCGAGAGGCCCCTCCCACGTCCAGTTTCTCTGACTTCTCAGAGCCACCATGAGAAGCCCCCTGAGGTCACCTGCAGAAGTCGAGGGAAGCCAGGGTTTCCTGCCTCAACCCGAGAAAGACCTCGAGAGACCTTCTTCAACACGTCTCGAGGCCAGATTCCCCTCCCATGACTCGAGAGCAATGACGCGCTCCCCCTCGCCACTCGCATGGAGACCCGACTTCCCTGGCGCCCCACGAGAGGCTCACTGACCTCGACGTCGTACCTCGTGAGAAACCGCACCCTGTGGCCCGCCGCTCGAGAACCACCCCGAACCTCCCCCGTCAT
>NW_011467308.1:0-526 GCF_000754665.1 Bison bison bison | reverse complement strand
GATTGGACTCCCTGGGCCAACAAAAGAGGCATCCTGAATTCCCCGTCGTAATTCGAGAATCCTGCTACACCTCGAGAAAAACCACGTGGTTCCCCCCGTCATCGCAAGATGTAGCCCCTGTGCCGCTACAGCGTCTCAGGAGAAGTCCCACTTTTAGGAATTGGAGGTCGAAACGGTACTGGTCACCCTTGATGCGACCCACAAAGTGCCCCGACATCCCGGTCTCCCTCGAGAGGAACACCGAAGTTTTCCGGCACCACTTCCTCTGAGCCTCTTCTACCCTCCTGATCTGGACAGGAGGGTCGACTCCTCTGCTTTGTCTGGAAGGGGTTCCCGACCTTCCGGTCGCACCTCAGGATGAGGCCGGTCTCACGACGACATTCCAGACGTGGCCTCGTGGGTGGTTCCACATTCCGAAGGACCCCGATTTCCCGGTCCCCTTTTTGATAAGAACCCGATGCCCGGACACCTCTTCGAACTCCACCCTGTGAATGAAGTCAACACGAAGGGGTAGTGACTCGCCCGT
>NW_011467307.1:0-524 GCF_000754665.1 Bison bison bison | reverse complement strand
CGGGGGGTGGGGGGGCGGTACTATCACTGATAGGTATGTTTCACCAATCTGTCGAATGCCAATATAAAAGTCAGTTCTGGTTGTGAGGGAAGTGTATGACTTGGTATTAAAAGAAAGTATGTGGAATGAAATCGCATATTCTGAAGGCAAATGACGTCGTTCTTTCTTCCAGGTGTCAGTTTCAGGATGGGAGAAGCAAAGGAATGGGTACAGAATGGGATAAGGAGGTTGTAGGGAAAGTGGACCCCCAGAAAAGAGTGTTGTGCCTAGCGCAAGGTTTCTTGAGAGGTTGAACTGCCTTTGCTAATGGATTTTAAGTTCTTTACCTCTTCCGTGATCTCTTCTAGGTTGACCTAGAACAGAAATCTTTTGTTAGCTTTGGCTAAGTGGAGAAGTATTATTGTTTCACGGTGACTTGTGTGATCCTACCTGACTGTTCTCGACACTTTTGATATCTATGCACTGCTGCTGCTGCTGCTGCTAAGTCGTTTCAGTCGTGTCCGAGTCTGTGTGACCCCATGGAC
>NW_011467306.1:0-509 GCF_000754665.1 Bison bison bison | reverse complement strand
GAGGCCAACCTCGCGACCTCTCTCCAAACGCCTCAGGAGGCTTGATCCCCTTTAGTCCACCCAGTGAGCTCCAAGAGATACCCGTCGCGACTCGAGAGCAGAGGGGGGTTCTTTGCTTCCACTCGAGATGAATGCCTGTCTCCCCGGGTGCGTCTGGAATGCAACCCCGAGATCCCGGTCGCCCCTGGAGAGGAACATTGGCTTCTGGACACAAGCCTAGATGAGGTCTATTGGCCCTGCGGTCACTCGAGAGCAATCCCCAGCTTTCCTTCGCAACTCGAATGGAAGATTGGACTTCCCTGGGCCAACACAAGAGGCATCCCGAATTCCCCGACGTAACTCGAAAATCCCGCCGCAACTCGAGAAAAACCACGTGGTTCCCCCGTCATCGCAAGATGAAGCCCTTTCCCGCTACAGCGTCTCAGGAGAAGTCCCACGTTAGGAATTGGAGGTCGAAACGGTACTTGGCACCCTTGATGCGCCCCCACAAAGTTCCCCGGCATCCCGGT
>NW_011467305.1:0-512 GCF_000754665.1 Bison bison bison | reverse complement strand
AGCCTTACCAGGCCACAGAGGAGAGAAAACACTTACCACAGGAGGTCCGGGTAAGGAACAAGGAACTAACAAGCTCCCACCAACCAGGATTCTGCAGAGGTCAACAAGAGGTCAGCAAGAGATGGGAGACTGCAGTCCAGAGGTCCTAGCAACTTCCAGCGAGCAGCAAAGACCCAGCATAGTCAAAACGAATTCAATGTTACCAAAAACAAATAAATAAACGGACAGAAGTTCTTTGAACACATGACTGAGGTTAGGGGTGAGGCAGTACATGTATGTGCCAGGATACTCTTAAAGTATACTCTTCACATAGATGAGGAGAGCAAGGTAAGAGGAAAACTTACTGTTTGGTTCAGGTCGCTTCTGAGCCTTTTGGGGGAACCGACCTGAAGCCAGAGTCTAGCGGAAATACACAGGCTTTGAACATCGCTGAAGACCAACATTTCCTAAGGAAAAAACGCATTGCTTAGCTCAAGGTTTGTCTGGGAAATTCTTACACATCAGGAGATGGC
>NW_011467304.1:0-500 GCF_000754665.1 Bison bison bison | reverse complement strand
GTCCCGACGACGGCCCACCCCCCCCCACCTCCAGTTTCCCCTGACTCTCAGAGCCACCATGAGAAGCCCCCTGAGGTCACCTGCACAAGTCGAGGGAAGCCAGGGTTTCCTGCCTCAACCCGAGAAAGACCTCGAGAGACCTTCTTCAACACGTCTCGAGGCCAGGTTCCCCTACCATGACTCGAGAGCAATGACGCGCTCCCCCTCGCCACTCGCATGGAGACCCGACTTCCCTGGCGCCCCACGAGAGGCTCACTGACCTCGCCGTCGTACCTCGTGAGAAACCGCACCCTGGGGCCGCCGCTCGAGAACCACCCCGAGACTTCCCCGGCATCGCGGAGATGAGGGCCTTCGTCTCCTGCATGGCCTAGAGGCCAACCTCGCGACCTCTCTCCAAACGCCTCAGGACGCTTGACTCCCTTTAGTCCACCCAGGGAGCTCCAAGAGATACCTGTCGCGACTCGAGAGCAGAGCGGGGTTCTTGGCTTCCACTCGAGATG
>NW_011467303.1:0-526 GCF_000754665.1 Bison bison bison | reverse complement strand
TACTCTTAAAGTATACTCTTAACGTAGATGAGGAGAACAAGGTAGGAGGAAAACTTACTGTTTTGGTTCAGGTCGCTTCTGAGCCTTTTTGGGGGAACCGGACCTGAAGCCAGAGTCTAGCCGAAATACACAGGCTTTGAACATCGCTGAAGACCAACATTTCCTAAGGAAAAAAACGCATTGCTTAGCTCAAGGTTTGTCTGGGAAATTCTTACACATCAGGAGATGGCTCCGAGGTGGATTTTCTACAAAGAACATCCATGCAAAGGACAAGCCTGCACAGCTCTGTGCACATCTGCCCCCTCCCCCCCTCACAGCCAGCAGCATTTCCAAGTGACCTCCTAAGGCCTTCGCCAAACTACAGGGGCACCTCTGGGCTTCCTGTTTCCCTCTATTTTTCGGAATTCTTTTACTAAAAAATAAAGAAAAACAAAAAACAAATTAAAAAAAAAAACCCGCACATTTCTTCGTACAATGCCACAGTGGAAGGAACACAGGCCTTCAATATTAAGACCTAAATTTGCAA
>NW_011467302.1:0-542 GCF_000754665.1 Bison bison bison | reverse complement strand
AGTCACTGCCCCTTTCGTGTTGACTTCATTCACGAGGGTGGAGTTCGGAGAGGGTCGTCCGGGGCATCGGGTTCTTATCAAGGAGGGGACCGGGAAATCGGGGTGCTTCGCAATGAGGAAGCACCCACGAGGCCACGTCTGGAATGTCGTCGTGAGACCGGCCTCATCCTGAGGTGCGACCGGAAGGTCGGGAACCCCTTCCAGACAAAGCAGGGGAGTCGACCCTCCTGTCGAGATCTGGAGGGTAGAAGGGGCTCAGAGGAAGTGGTGCCGGAAAACCTCGGTGTTCCTCTCCAGGGAGACCGGGATGCTGGGGAAATTCGTGGGGGCGCATCAAGGGTGCCAAGTACCGTTTCAACCTCCAGTTCCTAACGTGGGACTTCTCCTGAGACGCTGTAGCGGGAAAGGGCTTCATCTTGCCATGACGGGGGAACCACGTGGTTTTTCTCGAGTTGCGGCGGGATTCTCGAGTTACGACGGGGAATTCAGGATGCCTCTTGTGCTGGCCCAGGGAAGTGCAATCTTCCATTCGAGTTGCGGAG
>NW_011467301.1:0-525 GCF_000754665.1 Bison bison bison | reverse complement strand
GAGAATCCTGCCGCAACTCGAGAAAATCCACGTGGTTCCCCCGTCATCGCAAGATGAAGCCCTTTCCCGCTACAGTGTCTCAGGAGAAGTCCCACGTTAGGTATTGGAGGTCGAAACGGTACTTGGCACCCTTGATGCGACCCACAAAGTTCCCCGACATCCCGGTCTCCCTCGAGAGGAACACCGGGGTTTTCCGGCACCACTTCCTCTGAGCCCCTTCTACCCTCCTGATCTGGACAGGAGGCTCGACTCCCCTGCTTTGTCTGGAAGGGGTTCCCGACCTTCCGGTCACACCTCAGGATGAGGCCGGTCTCACGACGACATTCCAGACGTGGCCTCGTGGGTGGTTCCACATTCCGAAGGACCGCGATTTCCCGGTCCCCTCTTGATAAGAACCCGATGCCCGGACACCTCTTCGAACTCCACCCTGTAAATGAAGACAACACGAAGGGGTAGTGACTCGCCCATGCATCGTCGGGAAAAAACCCCAGGTTCCAAATACCGCTCGAAAAGTGGCCTGTCTCC
>NW_011467300.1:0-521 GCF_000754665.1 Bison bison bison | reverse complement strand
TTTTAACTTTCTATGCAGAGTACATCATGAGAAATAGCTGGGCTGGAAGAAGCACAAGCTGGAATCAAGATTGCCGGGGAAATATCAATAACCTTAGATACGCAGATGACACCACCCTTATGGCAGAAAGTGAAGAGGAACTAAAAAGCCTCTTGATGAAAGTGAAAGAGGAGAGTGAAAAAGTTGGCTTAAAGCTCAACATTCAGAAAATTAAAGATCATGGCATCCGGTCCCATCACTTCATGGGAAATAGGTGGGGAAACAGTAAAGTCATAGGATACTAAATTAAAACAGAAGGGTGAAATTTAATTCTAAGCTTTACCAGATCCCCAAACCTACATATAACTTAATCATTCTTCCTTCCCTCTAATTTCAATGGAAGAGGTGTTACAACTTTTATCTAAAGGCAATGCTTACATGTGCTCTGACATTTTTTTCTTTTGCAGTGATTTATTTTCTAGATCATACTTTATTTCCTTCTCTTGAATTCTTCTTTTCATTAGTTAGACATTCTCTAGTTT
>NW_011467299.1:0-500 GCF_000754665.1 Bison bison bison | reverse complement strand
GGACTCTCATCTTGAGGAAAATATCTAAGAGAAACACAAGTTACTGAGTATACAATTAATTGAAACTCATTTATAAGGAAGATCTGGTTCTTCTAGCCATATCTTTTCATTTTAAATTAATTTAATTAAAGTAAAGTAAAGATTTAAGAGGTTTCCCAGGTGGTGCTAGTGGTAAAGAACTTGCCTCCCAATGCAGGAGATGTAAAAGACACCCAGGTTCAGGAAGATCCCCTGGAAAGGGAAATGGAGACCCCTGCCCATATTATTGCCTGGGTAATCCCATGGAGAGAGGAGCCTGGCAGGCTACACTGATGAGGTCACAAAGAGTCAGACAGGACTGAAGCTGCTGAACACACACAAAGATTTAATACCTCAGTCACACTAGCTACATTTTAACAACTCCAAAGTGGCATATTAGACAAGGACATAGAAAACATATTCATTGAGAATTCCCTAGTGATCTGGTTGTTAGGGCTTTGTGCTTCCACTGCAGGGGGCAG
>NW_011467298.1:0-503 GCF_000754665.1 Bison bison bison | reverse complement strand
TCCTTTTAATTACCAAGTCATACATTCCCTTCCTAGACCAAGAACTGACTTTTATATTGGCATTCGACAGATTGGTGAACATACCTATCAGTGATAGTAGCGCCCCTCCCTCCCCCCGCCACGCACGCACGCACGTACACACACACACACACACACACCCCAAGATCAGAACCAAACAAAACAAAAAAAATTGCTTTCTTACGTTTCACATGTCAGGATGGTGCCAGACACTATTATTGGGTAGTCAAAAATCTCTTTTGTTTCTGTGTAAAAGGGAGGTCCTTTCAAGGCGTGAATGTTTCAGAACTTTAATTTATTTGGAAATGACCCAGCTCTTCAGTACACTGTCGTCACTTAGTTTAGCACAGGATAGAAACTCGGGTAACCCAAACACCTGGAGAAACGATTGTATGTTCAGTTCAGTTCAGTGGCTCAGTCGTGTCTGACTCTTTGGGACCCCGTGGCCTGCAGGACGCTGGGCTTCCGTGTCCATCCCCAACTCC
>NW_011467297.1:0-513 GCF_000754665.1 Bison bison bison | reverse complement strand
TTGGACTGTAGTCTGACAGGCTCCTCTGTCCCTGGAATTCTCCAGGCAAGAATACCCGAGTGGGTTGCCACTTCTTCCTCTAGGATGTCTTCCCTACCCAGCGATGGAACCCACATCTCTTAGGTCTCCCACATTAGCAGGCAGGTTCTGTACCACTAGCGCCACCTGGGGAGATGGCATAATACAAATACCATAGAGTGGATGGCTTAAACAGAAAACATTTATTTTTAACCATTCCCGGAGGCTGGGAAGTCCAAGATCAAGGCAGATTCGGAGTCTGGAGAGGAACTGTTTCCTGGTTCAGGGACAGATGTCTTCTCCCTCTGTCCTCCCATAGTGGAAGGGGGGCGAGAGGACTCTTGAGGGTCTCTTACAACAGCACTGACCCCAATCCTGAGGAGTCCACCATTACAATCACCTCCCAGAGGCTGCACCTCTGAATGCCGTCACCTTGGGAGTCCACATTTCAACATGGGAATTTTTAAAACATGTTTACCAGAATATAGTTGATTT
>NW_011467296.1:0-516 GCF_000754665.1 Bison bison bison | reverse complement strand
AGTTATCAAGACAGTATGGTACTGGACACAAAGAACAGAAATATAGAATCAATGGAACAAAAATAAGAAAGACCCAGAGATAAAATCCACGCACATATGGACACCTTATCTTTGACAAAGGAGGCAAGAATATACAATGGATTAAAGACATTCTCTTTAACAAGTGGTGCTGGGAAATCTGGTCAACCACTTGTAAAAGAATGAAACTAGAACACTTTCTAACACCATACACAAAAATAAACTCAAAATGGATTAAAGATATAAATGTAAGACCAGAAACTATAAAACTCCTAGAGGAGAACATAGGCAAAACACTCTCTGACATACATCACAGCAGGATCCTCTATGACCCACCTCCCAGAATATTGGAAATAAAAGCAAAAATAAACAAATGGGACCTAATTAACCTTAAAAGCTTCTGCACATCAAAGGAAACTATTAGCAAGGTAAAAAGACAGCCTTCAGAATGGGAGAAAATATTAGCAAATGAAGCAATGGACAAACAACTAATCTCAA
>NW_011467295.1:0-526 GCF_000754665.1 Bison bison bison | reverse complement strand
GGCCCTGCAGTCACTCGAGAGCAATCCCCAGCTTTCATCGCAACTCGATGGAGATTGGACTCCCTGGGCAACACAGAGGCATCCTGAATTCCCCGTCGTAACTCGAGAATCCTGTCGCAACTCGAGAAATCCACGTGGTTCCCCCGTCATCGGAAGATGAAGCCCTTTCCCGCTACAGTGTCTCAGGAGAAGTCCCACGTTAGGTATTGGAGGTCGAAACGGTACTTGGCACCCTTGATGCGACCCACAAAGTTCCCCGACATCCCGGTCTCCCTCGAGAGGAACACCGAGGTTTTCCGGCACCACTTCCTCTGAGCCCCTTCTACCCTCCTGATCTGGACAGGAGGGTCGACTCCCCTGCTTTGTCTGGAAGCGGTTCCCGACCTTCCGGTCACACCACAGGATGAGGCCGGTCTCACGACGACATTCCATACGTGGCCGCATGGGTGGTTCCACATTCCGAAGGACCCCGATTTCCCGGTCCCCTCTTGATAAGAACCCGATGCCCGGACACCTCTTCGAACTC
>NW_011467294.1:0-514 GCF_000754665.1 Bison bison bison | reverse complement strand
ATACCGCTCGACAAGTGGCCCGTCTCTCCCCCGGGGGACGACCCTCGAGAGGCAAGCGGAGTTCCATGCCTCAACCCAAGACGAGGCCTGACTCTCCTGTCCCCAGTCTGCAGGGACCCTGCGATCGGAGTCTGAAATCAGAGGAACCCTGAGGTTCCTGCCTCAACTGGAGATGAGGCCCTCTTCCAATGCACCAAACCCCGGGGAGTCCCGAGAGGCCCCCCCACCCCCAACTCCAGTTTCCCTGACTTCTCAGAGCCACCATGAGAAGCCCCCTGAGGTCACCTGCACAAGTCGACGGAAGCCAGGGTTTCCTGCCTCAACCCGAGAAAGACCTCGAGAGACCTTCTTCAACACGTCTCGAGGCCAGGTTCCCCTACCATGACTCGAGAGCAATGACGCGCTCCCCCTCGCCACTCGCATGGAGACCCGACTTCCCTGGCGCCCCACGAGAGGCTCACTGACCTCGCCGTCGTACCTCGTGAGAAACCGCACCCTGGGGCCGCCGCTCGAG
>NW_011467293.1:0-582 GCF_000754665.1 Bison bison bison | reverse complement strand
TGCAGAGTCACGTGATCAGGGCCTGCTGAGCTGCGTGATTCCTGCCGGCTCATCTGCTTGACAATTGCCAGCTGAGCTGCGTGATTCCTGCCTGGTCACGTGCTTGATTATTGCCAGTTGAGCAGCATGATTCGTCACTGCTCACCTCCATGCTTATTGCCTGCTGATTGCCTGGTTCGTGTCTGCTCAGCTCTTTGAGTATTGCCTCCTGAGGTCCCTGTTCGGGCGCCACCTGCCGGGGACCAGCCCCAACTGATCCAGGGTATTCGAAGGAGAGATGGCCTAGGCGACTATTTATATGCTAATCAGAGATGTCAAGAATAATAGTATGAAGAGAGCTCAGTAGGAAAATTCGGTGGAGAAAAGAGACTGAGTAGCTTGGTTTACGCGGAAGACCAATCAAACTTCAAGACAAGAAGTTTGCACCACTTACGTAGGCCGCAGGCGCCCTCTCGAATAGCGGACGGTGCCTCACCCTAGACACCTTCTCGAGTGGGTCTTAGCAGCCCAGGCATAATTAGGAAGCGTGGTGGGTTCCGCGCTCCAGATGGAGACTCAGCTGGAAGTTAAAGGGAAGAATGA
>NW_011467292.1:0-506 GCF_000754665.1 Bison bison bison | reverse complement strand
AAAACCTGTGGGACACTGTAAAAAGCAGTCCTAAGGGAAAAAGTTCATATCAATATAGGCATATCTCAAGAAACAAGAAAAAAGTCAAATAAATAACCTAACTCTACACCTAAAGCAACTAGAAAAGGAAGAAATTAAGAACTCCAGGGTTAGTAGAAGGAAAAAAATCTTAAAAATTAGGGCAGAAATAAATGCAAAAGAAAAAGAGACTATAGCAAAAATCAACAAAGCCAAAAGCTGGTTCTTTGAAAGGATAAATAAAATTGACAAACCATTAGCCAGACTCATCAAGAAACAAAGGGAGAAAAATCAAATCAATAAAATTAGAAATTAAAATGGAGAGATCACAACAGACAACACAATAATACAAAGGAGCATAAGAGACTACTATCAGCAATTATATGCCAATAAAATGGACAACGTGGAAGAAATGGACAAATTCTTACAAAAGTACAACTTTCCAAAACTGAACCAGGAAGAAATAGAAAATCTTAACAGACCCATCA
>NW_011467291.1:0-500 GCF_000754665.1 Bison bison bison | reverse complement strand
GCATTCCTATACACTAATAATAGAGAAAACAGAAAAGAGAAATTAAGGAAACAATTCCATTCACCATTGACAACGAAAAGAATAAAATACTTAGGAATATATCTACCTAAGAAACTAAAGACCTATATATAGAAAAACTTAAAACACTGGTGAAAGAAATCAAAGAGGACACTAATAGATGGAGAAATATACCATGTTCATGGATTGGAAGAATCAATGTAGTGAAAATGAGTATACTACCCAAAGCAATTTATAGATTCAATGCAATCCCTATCAAGCTACCAACAGTATTCTTCACAGAGCTAGAACAAATAATTTCACAGTTTGTATGGAAATACAAAAAACCTCGAATAGCCAAAGCGATCTTGAGAAAGAAAAATGGAACTGGAGGAATCAACCTACCTGACTTCAGGCTCTACTACAAAGCCACAGTTATCAGACAGTATGGTACTGGCACAAAGACAGAAATATTGATCAATGGAACAAAATAGAAAGCCCAG
>NW_011467290.1:4678-5173 GCF_000754665.1 Bison bison bison | reverse complement strand
AGATTCCCCTCCCATGACTCGAGAGCAATGACGCGCTCCCCCTCGCCACTCGCATGGAGACCCGACTTCCCTGGCGCCCCACGAGAGGCTCACTGACCTCGCCGTCGTACCTCGTGAGAAACCGCACCCTGGGGCCGCCGCTCGAGAACCACCCCGAGACTCCCCCGTCATCGCGGAGATGAGGGCCTTCGTCTCCTGCATGGCCTAGAGGCCCATCTCGCGACCTCTCGCCAAACGCCTCAGGAGGCTTGACTCCCTTTAGTCCACCCAGTGAGCTCCAAGAGATACCCGTCGCGACTCGAGAGCAGAGCGGGGTTCTTTGCTTCCACTCGAGATGAATGCCTGTCTCCCCGGCTGCGTCTGGAATGCAACCCCGAGATCCCGGTCGCCCCTGGAGAGGAACATTGGCTTCTGGACACAAGCCTAGATGAGGTCTATTGGCCCTGGCAGTCACTCGAGAGCAATCCCCAGCTTTCCT
This sequence comes from Bison bison bison, assembly GCF_000754665.1. Classification (NCBI taxonomy): domain Eukaryota; kingdom Metazoa; phylum Chordata; class Mammalia; order Artiodactyla; family Bovidae; genus Bison; species Bison bison. Next base: position 4,695 of record NW_011467290.1, on the reverse strand, counting down.
CCGCAACTCGAATGGAC
>NW_011467290.1:0-402 GCF_000754665.1 Bison bison bison | reverse complement strand
GTTCTTTGCTTCCACTCGAGATGAATGCCTGTCTCCCCGGGTGCGTCTGGAATGCAACCCCGAGATCCCGGTCGCCCCTGGAGAGGAACATTGGCTTCTGGACACAAGCCTAGATGAGGTCTATTGGCCCTGCAGTCACTCGAGAGCAATCCCCAGCTTTCCTCCGCAACTCGAGTGCAAGATTGGACTTCCCTGGGCCAACACAAGAGGCATCCTGAATTCCCCGTCGTAACTCGAGAATCCCGCCGCAACTCGAGAAAAACCACGTGGTTCCCCCATCATCGCAAGATGAAGCCCTTTCCGGCTACAGCGTCTCAGGAGAAGTCCCACGTGAGGAATTGGAGGTCGAAACAGTACTTGGCACCCTTGATGCGCCCCCACAAATTTCCCCGGCATCCCAGT
>NW_011467289.1:0-505 GCF_000754665.1 Bison bison bison | reverse complement strand
CTCTGTGCTACTGCTGCAGGGGCAGATGTTCAATCCCTAGTTGGGAAACTAAGATCCCAGAATCCATGCAGCATGGCCAAAAGAGCAAAAGAAACAGAACCCAGAAATCAACCAACACAAATAAATACGTTCAACGAAATCTTGAAGAAGGTACAACGACAATTCAGGGAGGAAAAGACAGATAGAAAAAGACAGAGGAAAAGGTACCAGTACAGGTGGATATTCACAGGCAAAAAAAATTAAAATCTTGACCTACGTCACATACCTTATATAAAAATTAACTCAAAATGGAATACCAACTTGAATACAAAACATAAAGCTATGAGTTGGGAGGGGGAAAGGGATAAAACATTTGAGATGTGTTCAGCAAAGAGTTCTTAATTAAACCAAAGCACAATCCATAAAAGAAAAAAGGTATTCATAATCTACTGTACTTCATCAAAATTTAAAACTTTTGTTCTGTTAAAGACTGTTCAGAGCCTGTTCCGAATCTTGACTGTATCAG
>NW_011467288.1:0-512 GCF_000754665.1 Bison bison bison | reverse complement strand
AGAGGAGCCTGGTGGGCTGCAGTCCATGGGGTCACTAAGTCAGACACAACTGAGCGACTTCACTTTCACTTTTCTACTTTCATGCATTGGAGAGGAATGGCAACCACTCCGGTGTTCTTGCCTGGAGAATCCCAGGGATGGGGGAGCCTGGTGGGCTGCTGTCTATGGGGTCGCACAGAATCGGACACGACTGAAGCGACTTAGCAGCAGCAGCAGTACACTAGTAAGTCAGAGGCACCGAAAAATGTCATCACATGGTTGATTCCCTGATCATTTGGTTTCTTTTTTTGTTTAAGTCTTGATTGAATTTGTCCCAATATTGTTTTTGTTTTTCATTTGTTTTTGTTTGGCTTCAAGGCTTGTGGGATCTAAGCTCCCCAACCAGGGATCAAACTTGCACCCCCTGCATTGGAAAGTGAAGTCTTAACCACTGGACTACCAGGGAAATCCCTCCCTGATCGTTTGTTAAATGAACAGATGAGGCAAGAAAACCAGAAAGGTGTGATGTCATG
>NW_011467287.1:0-508 GCF_000754665.1 Bison bison bison | reverse complement strand
GGGGCGGCCAGGGAGTCGGGTCTCATGCGAGTGGCGAGGGGGAGCGCGTCATTGCTCTCGAGTGATGGGAGGGGAATCTGGCCTCGAGACGTGTTGAAGAAGGTCTCTCGAGGTCTTTCTCGGGTTGAGGCAGGAAACCCTGGCTTCCCTCGACTTGTGCAGTTGACCTCAGGGGGCTTCTCATGGTGGCTCTGAGAAGTCAGGGAAACTGGAGGTGGGAGGGGCCTCTCGGGACTCCACGGGGTTTGGTGCATTGGAAGAGGGCCTCATCTCCAGCTGAGGCAGGAACCTCAGGGTTCCTCTGATTTCAGACTCCGATCGCAGGGTCCCTGCAGACTGGGGACAGGAGAGTCAGGCGTCGTCTTGGGTTGAGGCATGGAACTCCGCTTGCCTCTCGAGGTGTCCCCGGGGAGAGAGGCCACTTGTCGAGCTGGATTTGGAACCTGGGGGTTTTTCCGGACGACGCACGGGCGAGTCACTGCCCCTTCGTGTTGACTTCATTCACAGG
>NW_011467286.1:0-534 GCF_000754665.1 Bison bison bison | reverse complement strand
ACGGTGAGTCACGTGACTGAGAGGCGCTGATCACGTGACTGTGCCGTCAGTGATCACTGGCTGAGCAGGCACTGATACGTGACTGAGCATGCACTGATCATGTGCCGGGAGCCGGGGAGGCATTCCACTCTGGACAAAGTCATGAGGAAGGAGGCTCGGCATACGCAAATGCGGGATCGAGCCTCAGGAATCCACCCGGATATTCTCGAGCATCTCCGCCCAAAAAAAACCAGAGTCTGCCTACTGTATTGCTTTGTGCTCTCACCTCTGATTTCACTGGGGGCTGTCCCCCACCACCATCTCGCTCTCTCTGTCAAAGAGTTAACTTACAGCTCCAATTCATAAAGTTCCTTGTCATTCTTCCCTTTAACTTCCAGCTGAGTCTCCATCTGGAGCGCGGAACCCACCAGTCTTACTAATTATGCCTGGGCTGCTAAGACCCACTCGAGAAGGTGTCTAGGGTGAGGCACCTTTCGCTGTTCGAGAGGGCGCCTTCGGCCTACGTAAGTGGTGCAAACTTCTTGTCTTGAAGTT
>NW_011467285.1:0-521 GCF_000754665.1 Bison bison bison | reverse complement strand
TTTTTATACACAGAGATGTAATACAAAAAGTCACGTGGGGTCAGCAGTCCTGACTTTTATCAAAATCAGATGCTTCATACAAATGTATACAAAGGTCTTAGAGGTGTTACATCATCTTCTGGCCAGGGGGCCTGCTGACAATTTATGACCCTCTCTTTGTGACAGCGGTCAGTCAACCAGAACACGTATTTCTCCAGGGGTGATTATTCTTAAAACAGACGCCACCTTCCGAAGGCATCAGATAAAGTTACATTCCTATAGGGTTAGGGTATAGTGGGTTTTAATTAAGGAAAGAATTTGCTTAGCCTAAGGTCTAACGTGATTAATATCAAAGGTTAATACTTATTTCTCTTATATGTTAGTTATATTCATTAATGTGTATAAGGGGCAAGGGATATGGAGATGTAGCAGCAAATTTTGGCTCAACAATGAAACCCTCCACTGGTATAATTCCTAACTAGCCCACTAGTACTATAGTAAAAATTTTCTAACTTCTCAAAAAAATCTGTTTTTAAAAGGTT
>NW_011467284.1:0-552 GCF_000754665.1 Bison bison bison | reverse complement strand
CGTTCGTGTCTGCTCAGCTCTTTGAGTATTGCCTCCTGAGGTCCCTGTTCGGTCGCCACCTCCCGGGGACCAGCCCCAACTGATCCAGGGTATTCGAAGGAGAGATGGCCTAGGCGACTATTTATATGCTAATCACAGATGTCAAGAATAATAGTATGAGAAGAGCTCAGTAGGAAAATTCAGTGGAGAAAAGAGACTGAGTAGCTTGGTTTACGCGGAAGACCAATCAAACTTCAAGACAAGAAGTTTGCACCACTTACGTAGGCCGCAGGCGCCCTCTCGAATGGCGAAAGGTGCCTCACCCTAGACACCTTCTCGAGTGGGTCTTAGCAGCCCAGGCATAATTAGTAAGCGTGCTGGTTTCCGCGCTCCAGATGGAGACTCAGCTGGAAGTTAAAGGGAAGAATGACAAGGAACTTTATGAATTGGAGCTGTCAGTTAACTCTTTGACAGAGAGAGCGAGATGGTGGTGGGGGACAGCCCCCAGTGAAATCAGAGGTGAGAGCACAAACAAATACAGTAGGCAGACTCCGGTTTTTTGGGGGGGAGATG
>NW_011467283.1:4478-5223 GCF_000754665.1 Bison bison bison | reverse complement strand
TCCTGCCTCAACTGGAGATGAGGCCCTCTTCCAATGCACCAAACCCCGTGGAGTCCCGAGAAACCCCTCCCACCTCCAGTTTCCCTGACTTCTCAGAGCCACCATGAAAAGCCCCCTGAGGTCACCTGCACAGGTCGAGGGAAGCCAGGGTTTCCTGCCTCCACCCGAGAGAGACCTCGAGAGACTTTCTTCAACACGTCTCGAGGCCAGGTTCCCCTACCATGACTCGAGAGCAATGACGCGCTCCCCCTCGCCACTTGCATTGAGACCCGACTTCCCTGGCGCCCCACGAGAGGCTCACTGACCTCGCCGTCGTACCTCGTGAGAACCCCCCCCCGGGGCCCGCCGCTCGAGAAAAGCCCCGAGACTCCCCCGTCATCGCGAGATGTGGACCTCCGTCTCCTGCATGGCCTAGAGACCAATCTCGCGACCTCTCTCCAAAAGCCTCAGTAGGCTTGACTCCCTTTAGTCCACCCAGTGAGCTCCAAGAGATACCCGTCGCGACTCGAGAGCAGAGCGGGGTTCTTTGCTTCCACTCGACATGAATGCCTGGCTCCCTGTGTGCGTCTGGAATGCAACCCTGAGATCCCGGTCGCCCCTGGAGAGGAACATTGGCTTCTGGACACAAGCCTAGATGAGGTCTATTGGCCCTGCAGTCACTCGAGAGCAATCCCCAGCTTTCCTTCGCAACTCGAATGGAAGATTGGACTTCCCTGGGCCAACACAAGAGGCATCCTGAATTCCC
>NW_011467283.1:0-490 GCF_000754665.1 Bison bison bison | reverse complement strand
CCCCCAGGTTCCAAATACAGCTCGACAAGTGGCCTCTCTCCCCGGGACACCTCGAGAGGCAAGCGGAGTTCCATGCCTCAACCCAAGACGAGGCCTAACTCTCCTGTCCCCAGTCTGCAGGGACCCTGCGATCGGAGTCTGAAATCAGAGGAACCCTGAGGTTGCTTCCTCAACTGGAGATGAGGCCCTCTTCCAATGCACCAAACCCAGTGGAGTCCCGAGAGGCCCCTCCCACCTCCAGTTTCCCTGACTTCTCAGAGCCACCATGAAAAGCCCCCTGAGGTCACCTGCACAAGTCGAGGGAACACAGGGTTTCCTGCCTCAACCCGAGAAAGACCTCGAGAGACCTTCTTCAACACGTCTCGAGGCCAGATTCCCCTACCATGACTCGAGAGCAATGACGCGCTACCCCACGCCACTCGCATGGAGACCCGACTTCCCTGGCGACCCACGAGAGGCTCACTGACCTCGCCGTCGTACCTCGTGAGAA
>NW_011467282.1:0-570 GCF_000754665.1 Bison bison bison | reverse complement strand
GGGCGCAGAGCTGGAGCTCCGCCGGTGTGGAAGCTCACTCGGTCCTTCCCAGTAACAGGCTTGCAAGCACCCGCCGGCAGCCAGCCTCTTCTCTCCCGCGTTCCGGGCATTGGGCTCCAAACCTGGGACCAAAGTACCGCCCGGAGCTCACTGATCAGGGGCTGGTTCCCCTGCGCTGCGGCTGTGCTAGGGAGCCCAAACGCACAGGGGAAGCCCGCACAGCACATCCACCTGCCTCTAGGCGGGAGGACAGCTCCAGGGAAGGCCCGGTCTGGCAGGCGCTTTCTGGGCACAAACGGAGCAACACTCTGGCTGTGGAGCTGCCTCCCCAAGCCAGGGGCACCGGGACCCTGATTCCCTCCGTGCGGCGCTTAGTCTGGGCGGGGAAGCACCAGCTTGGGAATGCAGCCTGGGGCGCTTCCTTTCCCTCGGAAAGAGCTCTCCCTGCGGGAGGCTTTGGCAGTGTGCACACCCCCAGCCCCTAAGCCCTCTGCAAGGACGCCTGGCTCCTAGGTCCGAAGGGAAAGCGAGAGCTGAGCTGAGGCAGCAGTCAGGCACCGGTCACGTCTC
>NW_011467281.1:0-4798 GCF_000754665.1 Bison bison bison | reverse complement strand
CACCAACCCCCGGACGTTCACTCAGACTCACATCCATTTGAGTCAGTGATGCCATCCAGCCATCTCATCCTCTGTCATCCCCTTCTCCTCCTGTCCCCAATCCCTCCCAGCATCAGAGTCTTTGCCAATGAGTCAACTCTTCGCATGAGGTGGCCAAAGTACTGGAGTTTCAACTTTAGCATCATTCCTTCAAAGAAATCCCAGGGCTGATCTCCTTCAGAATGGACTCGTTGGATCTCCTTGCAGTCCAAGGGACTCTCAAGAGTCTTCTCCAACACCACAGTTCAAAAGCATCAATTCTTCGGTACTCAGCTTTCTTCACAGTTCAACTCTCACATCCATACATGACCATTGGAAAAACCATAGCCTTGACTAGATGGACCTTTGTTGGCAAAGTAATGTCTCTGCTTTTCAATATGCTATCTAGGTTGGCCATAACTTTCCTTCCAAGGAGTAAGCGTCTTTTAATTTCACGGCTGCAGTCACCCTGAGGAGTAAATTCTGTCACTCTAACTAATTGCTCAGATCAAACTGTTAAGAAATAAGCCAACAGTACCTGAGCTCAGGTGGTTGGGAGTGACAACTGAACCTAGAGAATCAACCAGTTAACTACCAGAGAAGGAAAGAGCATCCACAGAGAGTTTCCTGAAAATACCTGAAACAAGTTCAAGGAAGCTGAAATACAATAGAACAGCATAAATGGTCACGATACAGGGTCACACCCTCTCCCATCGCGACCCACACAATGTCAGTAATCTTACTACAATTTACATCATTCATGTGATCATGCAGAAAAAACTTAACACCATGAAATACACTTAAGATAGAACTGAAACTGCTACAAAGAATACACCATTATTTATGAGAGGATGTTTTTGTAATAAAACCACGGAGTTATATATCCATGCATTCATGCATGCATGTGTAAACACACAATTGATTTAAACAAAAAGAGTTGTCTTTATTTTTTTTCTTTCATTCTATCAAAATTCATTCAGCGTCAGCTTTGTGCGTCAAACTTGAAATACAGCAGTGAACATGATGGAGCTTACAGTCTAGCAGCCAGCCAGCCAATTTCATCATCTAGCAGCCAGCCAGCCGATTTCATCCACAATTTTAACGTTACTACTGAAATAAGTGCTCTGACACAGGTCCGGTGCTAAGACAAGATTAAACAGAAAGTCTAAGCTACACTGAGAAATCAGACAAGGTCTCTGTGAGGAAGAAACACTTAGGATTGGCAAGGTGGGAAACAGAAGAGTGTTGCAAGCAGAGAGAACAGCCTGAGTGCCGGCTCTGAGGCAGGAAGATATTCACTGAACAGCAAGTCAGCCAGTATGACTGGCACACAGGGAATGTACATGGGGTGATGCCAGGCAGAGGCTAATTTATGCAAGATCTATGGATTTGGGACTTTATTCCAAAAGCTACTGGAAGTCACTGAAGAATCTGCAGGAGGAAAGCTAGACACTTAGATTTGTTTTTCAGAGCTCAATCTACTGTGTGTGGAAGTTGTTCTTTACCTGCTTACTCATGCCAGACTCTTTGCAACCCCGCTGACGGCAGCCCTCCAGCTCCTCTATCCATGGAATTCTCCAGGCAAGAATACTGGAGTGGGTTCCCATTCTCTTCTTTCATTTTACTTCTTCATTCAGTAACTGTCAACATTCTATTTCTTTTTCAAAGCTTATTTATTTTGCTTATGTTGGGTGTTCATTGCTGTGAGTGGGCTTTCTCTAGTTGCAGCTGCAGTGCCCGGGCTTCTCCTTGCAGTGGCTTCTCTTGTTTTGGACCACAGGCTCTAGACAGTGCAGGCATCCATAGTTTTGGCTCCCGGGCTCTAGGGCACAGGCTCAGTCGTTGTGGCCCATGGGCTTAGCTGCTCTGAGGCATCTTCCCGGACGTGGGATGGAACCCACGCACCCTACGTTGGCAGGCATATTCTTAGCCACTGTACCACCAGGAATTCGTCAACATTATCTTATTCTAGTTCAAAAAAAATTAAAAGTAATACAAGCAGAAAATAACACACAGAAGATTTCTTCCAATCTTTATAAATACCTGTATTTAAAAATATGTGGCCCTCCCTACGGTGTATGGTAAAGAATCCACTGGGCAATGCAAGAGATGTGGGTTTTTGCCTGGTCTGAGATCCCACATGCTGAGAGGCAACTAAGACGATGAGTCTCAGTTCCTGAGACAGAGCTGTAGAGCCCAGGAGGTGAAACTAATGAAGCCGGCGCGCTCTAGAGCCTGGGCTGCAACACAAGAGAAGCGACTGCAATGAGAAGCGTGTGCACTGCAACCAGAGAGTGGCCACCACTCGCCAGAACTAGGGAAAAGACACTGAAGCAATGAAGATACAGTACAGGAAATAAATATATTTTTAAAATAATAATGTGATTTTTATCATTAATTTTAGGTATGTACTTATTAATAAACTCCACAATTTATTATTTTATTCCATTAAGAAAATACTGAATCAAGACTAGTAAAGTTGGAGAATTCCATCATGGTCCAGTGGTTAAGATCCCTCACTTCCACTGCAGGGTTTCAGGTTCAATCCCTACTCAGCGAACTAAGACCTTGGAAGCTGCATCATGTGGTCAAAAAAGAAAGAAAAAAAAATTAGTAAGCCTGATTTCACAGTTTAAATTAGACGGTGTAACGAAACACTCCCTAGCCCTGACATCTCTTTCTGAACGTTCCATTCCATTCCCAAAAACTTAAGTTTTCAAGGAGGTGCTCATTTAGTTTTAAATGTACTATAAAAAGTCAGAACTGATTTCCCCTCATTGGCCTCTTTGGCAGATTTTACCGATACTGTACATGTTAATACCTGAGGTCCATATACAGCTTCTTTACCCTGGTTAAAAGAGAGCAGACAGCGCATCCAGATGGGCCCTAAGCAACCCCTGCTGCCCAACAGCACCGAGACCCTGTCTCCAACCCATGGGTGAGAAGCCCTGCCCAGGATGGTGCTCACGGGAGCCTCCTCACAAGGTCCACGTCACCGGGTCATGGGGAGACGGGATCTAAGTGGAGATGACAGGCCCTGAGGGAAGGCCCCAGGTGAGTGCGTGTGTACTGGAGTCAGACAGGATACTTCAGAGTCAGACACGATTAGCGAGTCCAGAGAAGGGCATTTCAGGAAGGCAGTGTGAGAATCCACTGAGAATATGACCCTACCTGAGAAAGAGCCATGCCTGACTCCTGTTCTTTCCTCTTCTGGGCTCCTTCGTCCATGAGTCTTCACAGTTCTATCATGAAAGTTGAAAACATGCTGTTTAATGCATATGGTCAACACACCCCCTTCCTGAGCCCCAACTATACACATAGGGAAGCCCTCATCATGTGGAACAGACAGTGCTTTGTGGCCACTGTCTCAGGAGGGACTCAGGACGGTCAACTCCCGCAGAGAGACCAACACAGGACTTTCCCACACTTTCCCTCGGATCACACTCCCCTCCTGGTGAGGCTTCATGTCCACAGCAGCAGGGGGACCTCTGCTGACCCCATGATCCCCTTCAGGTCACACAGTAGGCCCTGGTGCAGCCCCACTCAGAGCAGAGTGCCCTCCCCTCCCCCAGGGCCCGATCTCAGTCTCAGAAGTGAAGGCCAAGAGCCCTGGTGCTCAATGCAGGATCCAGATCGGAATCATCTGTGGCCTGTGCACATTCCTGAGGCGAGGCCCCACATGAGAACCTGAGGAGCATGTCTGTTGGGGGAGGGGTACAAAACATGCCTGGGCAAAATGCCTCATGCTCTCATGTGATGCCTGTGTTGAGCACTAGTGAAGGATTAAGTCCAGGCCACCTCCCACTTTCTTCTTTTCCAGCTTTACTGAGACTAAGGAGAAGGGTTCTATGTACATATATCATACACCATGTGATCATGTGACACGTGTACACTGTGAAATATTTATCACAATCCACGAACCAACACATCCATCATCTCCAAATTCCCATGTTCTGTGTGTGGTGAAAACACTGACAACGTACTCTCCTGACAAATTCCCAGCAGGCAGTAACAGAATAGGATAACAACGGTAAGCGTGCTGCACACACATCCCCAGGACCCACTCATTTTACAACTCAAAGTCTGTACCTTTCGACCAACATCTCCCCAGCCTCCCCACCTCCCAGCCCCAGATTACCACCATCCCACTGTCTGGTACTAGTGAGTTTCACATTTTTACATTCTACAGATAAGCGAGCACATAGAATATCAGTCTTACCCTGTCTGTCCTAATTCAGTTAGCATAATATTCTCTACATTCACCCCAGCTGTTCCAAGTGACAGAAATCTCCATCTACATGGGAATGGATAAGAAACCCTTCCTCAGAGATCAATGCAAAGAAATAGAGGAAAACAATAGAATGGCAAAGCTAGATCCCTCTTCAAGAAAATTAGAGATACCAAGGGAACATTTTATGCAAAGATGGGCACAATAAAGGACGGAAACGGTATGGACCTAACAGAAGCAGAAGATATTAAGAAGACGTGGCAAGAATACACAGAAGAACTGTACAAAAAAGATCTTCATGACCCAGATAACCACGATGGTGTTATCACTTACCCAGAGCGAGACATCCTGGAATGCAACGTCAAGTCAGGCTAAGGTGCATCACTATGAACAAAGCTAGTAGAGGTGATGGAATTCCAGTTGAGCTATTTGAAATCCTAAAAGATGATGCTGTGCAAGTGCTGCACTCAATATGACAGCAAATCTGCAAAACTTAGCAGTGGCCACAGGACTGGAAAAGGTCAGTTTTCATTCCAATCTCAAAGAAAGGCA
>NW_011467280.1:0-503 GCF_000754665.1 Bison bison bison | reverse complement strand
TACAGCAATGAGACCTGTGTCAAGGCATGGAAAGCTCTGTGGATGGATACTGAAGCAGGTGCTTTGCCACAAAGTACCAGCACCCCACGGAGAGAAACAGGCTCCCTGTGCCCCTATGTTGGGTGTGTAGATTCACACACAGAGGTGTCTCTATAGGAGCCAAGAATATTCCTGAGAGATGAGGTTCACTAGAGCTCTCCTACAGAGCACAGACCTGTACATGCCGTTTTGCCTTCCCCTGTGAGTTGGGTCCTCGAGGTCCGATCCACCTCCGGGGAAACAGCCCCAAGGCCGGAAATGCAGTTCATGGGAGGCAGGGCAAGCGAGACTCCTGCAGGGAAAAGAAATGGGCGTGCCCAGCCATAAGGGCAACTAGGAGGGAAAAATTGGGAAATACCCGACCCCCAGCCCCCGCATCCCAGCCAGGACCCAATTCCCGACTCCCGCCGCCCGGCTTCGCCCCGCCCCGGGCGTGCTCCCGGTGCGCTGCCCACCTTCACCAC
>NW_011467279.1:0-539 GCF_000754665.1 Bison bison bison | reverse complement strand
GCCCAGGCATAATTAGTAAGCGTGGTGGGTTCCGCGCTCCAGATGGAGACTCAGCTGGAAGTTAAAGGGAAGAATGACATGGGGAGACCAAGCGCTGGTGAACAAGGCCCATAGCTTTATTTTTAACAGGGGCTTTTATACCCTAAGTTACACATAGAGGATAATAGGGGATGCAAAGTCAGCAGTCTTTGATTCTTATCAAAAACCAAGGTTTCTTTCCTGCAAATTTATCGTATACAAATGGTTTAGGTGATTTACATCATCTTCTGGCCAGAAGGCCTACTAACATTTTATGACTCTTGACAAGGACTTATCAACAAAGACTTATTTTCTCTAAGAGTAATTATTTTAAGGTTTGGCACCATCTTCCAAAGATAAAATTGCATTCCTATAGGGCGGATGTGTAATGGGCTTACAACAAAGGAAAGAATTTATTACCTTAAGGGTCTAAAGTTACTAACACCAAGGCCACTACTTATTTTTTCTACATACCAACTATATTAATTAATGCACATTCAAGGATACAATTCAGGGGATGT
>NW_011467278.1:3717-4117 GCF_000754665.1 Bison bison bison | reverse complement strand
GAGACAGCGCATGCACTGATGACGTGGCTGTTCGGGCACTGATCACGTGTTTATCAGGCAGTGAACAGTGACTGACTGGCGCTGATCAGGGGACTGTGCACGCACTGATTAGGTGGCTGATCAGGAACTGACCACCTGACCGCGCATGCAGTGACCACGTGGCTGGTCGTTCACTGATCACGTGTTTATCATACGGTGATCACGTGACTGAGAGGCGCTGATCACGTGACTGTGCCGTCAGTGATCACGTGGCTGAGCAGCCACTGATATCGTGACTGAGCATGCACTGATCATGTGCCGGGAGCCTGGGAGGCATTCCACTCTGGACAAAGGTCATGAGGAAGGAGGCTCGGCATACGCAAATGCGGGATCGAGCCTCAGGAGTCCACCCGGATATTCT
>NW_011467278.1:0-364 GCF_000754665.1 Bison bison bison | reverse complement strand
GTCAAGCAGATGAGCCGACAGGAATCACGCAGCTCAGATGGCAATTGTCATGCAGATGAGCCGGCAGGAATCACGCAGCTCAGCAGGCCCTGATCACGTGACTCTGCAGGCACTGATCACGTGGCTGATCAAGTACAGATCACTTGACTGAGCATGCAGTGATCACGTGGCTGGTCGTTCACTGATCACGTGTTTATCATACGGTGATCACGTGACTGAGAGGCGGTGATCACGTGACTGTGCCATCAGTGATCACGTGGCTGAGCAGGCCCTGATATCGTGACTGAGCATGCACTAATCATGTGCCGGGAGCCGGGGAGGCATTCCACTCTGGACAAAGGTCATGAGGAAGGAGGCTCGGCAT
>NW_011467277.1:0-518 GCF_000754665.1 Bison bison bison | reverse complement strand
AGCCCTTTCCCGCTACAGCGTCTCCGGAGAGTCCCACGTTAGGAATTGGAGGTCGAAACGGTACTTGGCACACTTGATGCGCCCCCACAAAGTTCCCCGACATCCCGGTCTCCCTGGGAGAGGAACACCGAGGTTTTTCTGGCATGATTCCTCTGAGCCCCTTCTACCCTCCTGATCTCGACAGGAGGGTCGACTCCCATGCTTTGTCTGGAAGGGGTTCCCGACCTTCCGGTCGCACCTCAGGATGAGGCCGGTCTCACGACGACATTCAAGACGTGGCCTCGTGGGTGCTTCCACATTGCGAAGGACCCCGATTTCCCGGTCCCCTCTTGATAAGAACCCGATGCCCAGACACCTCTCCAAACTCCACCCTGTGAATGAAGTCAACACGAAGGGGCAGTGACTCGCCCGTGCTTCGTCCGGAAAAACCCCCAGGTTCCAAATACAGCTGGACAAGTGGCTTCTCTCCCCGGGGACACCTCGAGAGGCAAGCGGAGTTCCATGCCTTAATCCAAGAC
>NW_011467276.1:0-517 GCF_000754665.1 Bison bison bison | reverse complement strand
CACAAACTTTAAATGATACAATAGACCAGTTAGACCTAACTGATATCTATAGGACATTTCATCCCAAAACAATCAATTTCACCTTTTTCTCAAGCGCACATGGAACCTTCTCCAGGATAGATCACATCCTGGGCCATAAAGCTAGCCTTGGTAAATTCAAAAAAATAGAAATCATTCCAAGCATTTTTTCTGACCACAATGCAGTAAGATTAGATCTCAATTACAGGAGAAAAACTATTAAAAATTCCAACATATGGAGGCTGAACAACACACTGCTGAATAACCAACAAATCACAGAAGAAATCAAAAAAGAAATCAAAATTTGCATAGAAACGAATGAAAATGAAAACACAACAACCCAAAACCTGTGGGACACGGTAAAAACAGTCCTAAGGGGAAAGTTCATAGCAATACAGGCACACCTCAAGAAACAAGAAAAAAGTCAAATAAATAACCTAACTCTACACCTAAAGCAACTAGAAAAGGAAGAAATGAAGAACCCCAGGGTTAGTAGAAG
>NW_011467275.1:0-541 GCF_000754665.1 Bison bison bison | reverse complement strand
GGGGTTTTTTTCTGGACGATGCACGGGCGAGTCACTGCCCCTCCGTGTTGACTTCACTCACAGGGTGGAGTTCGCAGAAGTGTGCGGGCATCGGGTTCTTATCAAGAGGGGACCGGGAAATCGGGGTGCTTCGGAAAGTGGAACCAACCACGAGGCCACGTCTGGATTGTCGTCATGAGTCCGGCCTCAACCTGAGGTGCGACCGGAAGGTCGGGAACCCCTTCCAGAAAAAGCAGGGGAGTCGACCATCCTGTCGAGATCAGGAGGGTAGAAGGGGCTCAGAGGAAGTGGTGCCGGAAAACCTCGGTGCTCCTCTCGGGGGAGACCGGGATGTCGGGGAACTTTGTGGGTCGCCTCAAGGGTGCCAAGTACCGTTTCGACCTCCAATTCCTAACGTGGGACTTCTCCTGAGACGCTGTAGCGGGAAAGGGCTTCATCTTGCGATGACGGGGGAACCACGTGGTTTTTCTCGAGTTGCGGCGGGATTCTCGAGTTACGACCGGGAATTCAGGATGCCTCTTGTGTTGGCCCAGGGAAGTCC
>NW_011467274.1:0-512 GCF_000754665.1 Bison bison bison | reverse complement strand
CCCCGGGGTCACCTCGTGAGGCAAGCGGAGTTCCATGCCTCAACCCAAGACGAGGCCTGACTCTCCTGTCCCCAGTCTGCAGGGACCCTGCGATTGGAGTCTGAAATCAGAGGAACCCTGAGGTTCCTGCCTCAACTGGAGATGAGGCCCTCTTCCAATGCACCAAACACCGTGAGTCCCGAGAGGCCCATCCCCCCCACCTCCAGTTTCCCTGACTTCTCAGAGCCACCATGAGAAGCCCCCTGAGGTCACCTGCACAAGTCGAGGGAAGCCAGGGTTTCCTGCCTCAACCCGAGAAAGACCTCGAGAGACCTTCTTCCACACGTCTCGAGGCCAGGTTCCCCTACCATGACTCGAGAGCAATGACGCGCTCCCCCTCGCCATTCGCATGGAGACCCGACTTCCCTGGCGCCCCACGAGAGGCTCACTGACCTCGCCGGCGTACCTCGTGAGAAACCGCACCCTGGGGCCGCCGCTCGAGAACCACCCCGAGACTCCCCCGTCATCGCGGA
>NW_011467273.1:0-508 GCF_000754665.1 Bison bison bison | reverse complement strand
CTCATAGTGTACTCTGCATATAAGTTAAATAAACAAGGTGACAATATACAGCCTTGACATACTCCTTTTCCTATTTGGAACCAGTCTGTTGTTCCATGATCAGCCGTTATTAAAGTAAGGAATATGTAATAGCAACTTATTATTAGGACAGTGTAATTTATTGGGTAATACTCATTATTGCTAAAAGAGTCATGCCTAATTTTCATATTACTGGACATAGTTGTACTTGAAGGATGGCATTTCTAAGACCTGTTAGAGAAAGGATAGCATTCATGCTGTTCAGCAATTCCTTTTCTAAAACATTAGGAAGAATAGATGTACTGATAAGGATATGTAGCAGCAAAATGGGAATAAATGACATTTTTGCTGATAAATCTGTTCTCTCTGAAGTGTTTAGAAGAATCAGGTGGCGTTGGTTGAAAATTTCGTTAGAGTTTGGAGTTAACCAGAAAATCAAGAAAAATGTTTTATCATTTGTCATGTCACACCTGGGGAACCTAATTTGTGC
>NW_011467272.1:0-512 GCF_000754665.1 Bison bison bison | reverse complement strand
TGCCGCAAGCCTGCACAACGCAGTCCGGTGGGGGAACCAACCAACCATCCCGGCTGGAACCCCCTCTACGGATTCCCGGCACGACTTTCCATTTTAAAACCCGGAGGAACTGGTCATTCTAACTCCAGGACTCCTTCCATTTCCCCCAGAGCACGAATGAAACTTGAATGCATTTCTTTCTTCCATGAGTTTAAGCCAAAGGAAAGACTCTCTAACGGTGGAAACGCAGGCAACGGCCACTGCGCCCACCCTACCCCGCTCCACCCCACGCCCCACAGCTTGAGCTCCAGCCCCACAGGTCGGACCTCTGGGCCACCGCCCCTCACCTCTCAGCCAGCGCCCGCCAACGGTTTCAACCCGCCGAGAAAGGAGCACGTGGAATCGCGGTTTCCCGCAAGGCTCTATAACCTGCACCTCCCTCCAGGGCTTCCGCGCGCAGAATTCGCTTCGGAGGCGCCCCGCGCGCCTGCGCGCCGCGACCACACCTCCTGGCGGAAGTGACGCAACCGGAA
>NW_011467271.1:0-562 GCF_000754665.1 Bison bison bison | reverse complement strand
GTCGTACCTCGTCGAGAACCGCACCCTCGGGGCCGCCGCTCGAGAACCACCCCGACGACTCCCCCGTCATCGCGGAGATGAGGGCCTTCGTCTCCTGCGTGGCCTAGAGGCCAACCTCGCGACCTCTCTCCAAACGCCTCAGGAGGCTTGACTCCCTTTAGTCCACCCAGTGAGCTCCAAGAGATACCCGTCGCCACTCGAGAGCAGAGCGGGGTTCTTTGCTTCCACTCGAGATGAATGCCTGTCTCCCCGGGTGCGTCTGGAATGCAACCCCGAGATCCCGGTCGCCCCTGGAGAGGAAGGTTGGCTTCTGGACACAAGCCTAGATGAGGTCTACTGGCCCTGCAGTCACTCGAGAGCAATCCCCAGCTTTCCTTCGCAACTCGGATGGGAGATTGGACTTCCCTGGGCCAACACAAGAGGCATCCCGAATTCCCCGTCGTAACTCGAGAATCCCGCCGCAACTCGAGAAAAACCACGTGGTTCCCCCGTCATCGCAAGATGAAGCCCTTTCCCGCTACAGCGTCTCAGGAGAAGTCCCACGTTAGGAATTGGAGGTCGA
>NW_011467270.1:0-537 GCF_000754665.1 Bison bison bison | reverse complement strand
TTTTTGTTTAAGGATTTTTTGCATCTATGTTCATCAGTGTATATTGGCCTGTTAGTTCTTTTTTTTGTGGGATCTTTTGTCAGGTTTTTGGTATTAGGGTGATATGGCCTCATAGAATGAGTTTGGAAGTTTACCTTCCTCTGCAATTTTCTGGAAGAGTTTGAGCAGGATAGGTGTCAGCTCTTCTCTAAATTTTTGGTAGAATTCAGCTGTGAAGCCGTCTGGACCTGGGCTTTTGTTTGCAGGAAGATTTTTGATTACAGTTTCAATTTCCATGCTTGTGATGGGTCTGTTAAGATTTTCTATTTCTTCCTGGTCCAGTTTTGGAAAGTTGTACTTTTCTAAGAATTTGTCCATTTCTTCCACGTTGTCCATTTTATTGGCATATAATTGTTGATAGTAGTCTCTTATGATCCTTTGTATTTCTGTGTTGTCTGTTGTGATCTCTCCATTTTCGTTTCTAATTTTGTTGATTTGATTTTCTCCCTTTGTTTCTTGATGAGTCTGGCTAATGGTTTGTCAATTTTATTTATCCTT
>NW_011467269.1:0-501 GCF_000754665.1 Bison bison bison | reverse complement strand
ATAAGATAAAGAACATATCATCTTATCATTTTCCAGTGTCCTCAACAAGCATGTTGAGCAGTGAAGTGTCTGTGTAAACTGCACTTGTGGGTGAGTGTGTGCTGTGTTTTTTATTGAAATTGTATCATGTTTTCTGAGTCATATGGCATGGGTCAGTAAGCAGCAGTGAATGTCTCTCAGTCATGTCCAACTCTTTGCAACCCCATGGACTGTAGCCTTCGAGGCTCCTCTGTCCAAGGGATTTTTCAGGCAAGAATACTGGAGTGGGTTGTCATTTCCTCCTCCAGGGGATATTCCTGATCTATGGATCAAACCTGGTCTTTTTTGTCTTCTGCATTGCAGGCGGTTTCTTTACTTTGAAGTCAAAGTGGAATACATACTTGACAATGTAAGAATTGAGGACAACCACATTAATACATAAGCAAAGTAAAAGCTTGTATGTTAGAATAAAATATGTGAAAATATAAAATCAAAATACTAAGATATAGAAATAATTTCTAC
>NW_011467268.1:0-546 GCF_000754665.1 Bison bison bison | reverse complement strand
TGCACAGTGAGGCCAAACAAAAATTTGAAAGGCCAGTGTTTTGGAGCAGAGAAAGGTTTATTGCCACACTGTGCAAGGGGACAGGTGGCTTATTTCTCCCCGCAACCCCCCAAGTCCCAAACTCCCTGAAGGGTTACAGCAAAGCATTTTTAAGGGCGAAGTGAGAAAAGGGTGCCCTTGTGAAATGTTGTTGCTGAACCATGAAAGATGCTAGGATTCTT
This sequence comes from Bison bison bison, assembly GCF_000754665.1. Taxonomy (NCBI): domain Eukaryota; kingdom Metazoa; phylum Chordata; class Mammalia; order Artiodactyla; family Bovidae; genus Bison; species Bison bison. The sequence goes on along the minus strand of NW_011467268.1, from coordinate 325 downwards.
GGCCTCTGGAGAAGAATTCAATCTGGGGCCAGAGACAAGGCTTGATCACTCAGAGCTTTTGTGTAGTAAAGTTTTATTAAAGTATAAAAGAGATAGAGAAAGCTTCTGACATAGACATCAGAAGGGGGCAGAAAGAGTGCCCCCTTGCTAGTATTAGCAATGGAGTTATATACTTTTAATTAGTTATTTCAGTGAATCAAAAGAATGTCTGGTGGTTGTAAAGACCTTACTAGACCTACTCCCATAATTTACATTTTAAGATTACAGGATTAGCCAGAAGGTTTTTTTTCAGAGACTGTCCTCAAGCAGGATACATTATTGTTAT
>NW_011467267.1:0-511 GCF_000754665.1 Bison bison bison | reverse complement strand
ATCTATTCACAAGCCTGCCTAAATCATTTGACTTCTAGCCACCTTTGGGATGCCAATGACCACCCAGCCTTACCAGGCCACAGAGGAGAGGAAACACTTACCACAGGAGGTCCGGGGTAAGGAACAAGGAACTAACAAGCTCCCACCAACCAGGATTCTGCAGAGGTCAACAAGAGGTCAGCCAGAGATGGGAGACTGCAGTCCAGAGGTCCTAGCAACTTCCAGCGAGCAGCAAAGACACAGCATAGTCAAAACGAATTCAATGTTACCAAAAACAAATAAATAAACGGACAGAAGTTCTTTGAACACATGACTGAGATTAGGGGGGAGGCAGAACATGTATGTGCCAGGATACTCTTAAAGTACGAGAAAGCAAAGAAAGGAAAGACAACTCTCAAGCTGTCCAAAGTGATCAAAAGGAATGAGTACACAGTTTTACCTGTATACACTAGCAGATAATAATCTGAAAAGGAATTTAAAAAAAGTTCCCTTTCAATACTGTCAACATGAA
>NW_011467266.1:0-514 GCF_000754665.1 Bison bison bison | reverse complement strand
CGCGGGGACGCCGCCGTCCGTCCGCGGGGCGGGCGGAGGCTCGCGAGGGAGAAGGGGGGGCGCCCCTGGCGGCGCCTCCCGGCCTCGGGGCGCCGCGCCCTCCTCCGCTTCCCCGCCGCGGGCCCTCGCCCGCGGGCCGGGACGGGGGGCGGGGGAGAGGCGTGGCGCGGGCGAGGGTCCGGGGGCGTCGCAGGGCGGCCACGCCGCCCCTTTCCCGGGGGGGACGCGCGGGGCCGGGGGGCCGGCGGCGCGCGCCTGTCGCCGCTGTCGCACGCGTCCGCGCGCGTGTCCCCCTTCCCTCTGCCACGGGCGGTGGGGGGAGGGAGGAGGGCACGCGGGCGTCGGCGTGGCCCTTGCGCTCTCCCTTTCTTCCCCGGAGGGTCGGGTCGACCAGCCGGCCCGGCGGCACTTGGCCTCCGGAGGGCGGGCCGAGCCCGGTCGACCAGCCGGCCCGGCGGCACTTGGCCTCCGGAGAGCGGGCCGAGCCCGGTCGACCAGCCGGCCCGGCGGCACT
>NW_011467265.1:210-710 GCF_000754665.1 Bison bison bison | reverse complement strand
TCCCTTGATTCAGCAGACCCTGATCACGTGACTGAGCAGGCCCTGATCACGTGGCTGAGCATGCACTGATCACGTGACAGAGCATGCACTGATCACGTGACTGAGAGGCACTGATCACGTGACTGAGAGGCACTGATCACGTGACTGAGCATGCACTGATCACGTGACTGAGAGGCCCTGATCACGTGACTGAGAGGTGCTGATCACGTGACTGAGGGGCGCTGATCACGTGACTGGCAGGCGCTGATCACGTGGCTATCATGCACTGATCACGTGCTTCAGGAGGCAATAAAGAGCTGAGCAGGCACTAATCACTTGGCTAAGAGGGCACTATTCACGGAGAGGAGCAGGAAATCGTCAAGGAGCTGAGCAAACTGTAATGAAGTGGTTAAGCAGACTCTAAACACGTGACGCAGCAGGCTCTACACTCGGGACTGAGCAGACACAATTTGGGCAGCTCAGCAGACACCAATGGTGCAGCTCAGCAGACACAAGTGGTG
>NW_011467265.1:0-110 GCF_000754665.1 Bison bison bison | reverse complement strand
GAATCACGCAGCTCAGCAGACAGTAATCAAGGAGCTGAGCAGGCACGAATCACGCAGCTCAGCAGGCAATAATCCTGGAGCTGAGCAAGCAGGAATCACGCAGCTCAGCA
>NW_011467264.1:0-554 GCF_000754665.1 Bison bison bison | reverse complement strand
GCACATGGAACCTTTCTCCAGGATAGATCACATGCTGGGCCATAAAGCTAGCCTTGGTAAATTCAAAAAAATAGAAATCATTCCAAGCATTTTTTCTGACCACAATGCAGTAAGATTAGATCTCAATTACAGGAGAAAAACTATTAAAAAATTCCAACATATGGAGGCTGAACAACACGCTGCTGAATAACCAACAAATCACAGAAGAAATCAAAAAAGAAATCAAAATTTGCATAGAAACGAATGAAAATGAGAACACAACAACCCAAAATCTGTGGGACACGGTAAAAGCAGTCCTAAGGGGAAAGTTCATAGCAATACAGGCACACCTCAAGAAACAAGAAAAAAGTCAAATAAATAACCTAACTCTACACCTAAAGCAACTAGAAAAGGAAGAAATGAAGAACCCCAGGGTTAGTAGAAGGAAAGAAATCTTAAAAATTAGAGCAGAAATAAATGCAAAAGAAACAAAAGAGACCATAGCAAAAATCAACAAAACCAAAAGCTGGTTCTTTGAAAGGATAAATAAAATTGACAAACCATTAGCCAGACTC
>NW_011467263.1:0-508 GCF_000754665.1 Bison bison bison | reverse complement strand
TTGCATTCCAGACGCACCCGGGGGAGACAGGGCATTCATCTCGAGTGGAAGCAAAGAACCCCGCTCTGCTCTCGAGTCGCGACGGGGGATCTCTTTGGAGCTCACTGGGTGGACTAAAGGGAGTCAAGCTCCTGAGGCGTTTGGAGAGAGGTCGCGAGTTTGGCCTCTGGGCCATGCAGGAGACGAAGGCCCTCATCTCCGCGATGACGGGGAGTCTCGGGGAGGTTCTCGATCGGAGGCCCCAGGGTGCGGTTTCTCACGAGGTACGACGGCGAGGTCAGTGAGCCTCTCGTGGGGCGCCAGGGAAGTCGGGTCTCCATGCGAGTGGCGAGGGGGGCGCGTCATTTCTCTCGAGTCCTGGTAGGGAATCTGGCCTCGAGACGTGTTGAAGAAGGTCTCTCGAGGTCTTTCTCGGGTTGAGGCAGGAAACCCTGGCTTCCCTCGACTTGTGCAGGTGACCTCAGGGGGCTTCTCACGGTGGTTCTGAGAAGTCAGGGAAACTGGAGGT
>NW_011467262.1:0-534 GCF_000754665.1 Bison bison bison | reverse complement strand
GCATTGGGCTCCAAACCTGGGACCAAAGTACTGCCCGGAGCTCACTGATCATGGGCTGGTTCCCCTGCGCTGCGGCTGTGCTAGGGAGCCCAAACGCACAGGGGAAGCCCGCACAGCACATCCACCTGCCTCTAGGCGGGAGGACAGCTCCAGGGAAGGCCCGGTCTGGCAGGCGCTTTCTGGGCACAAACGGAGCAACACTCTGGCTGTGGAGCTGCCTCCCCAAGCCAGGGGCACCGGGACCCTGATTCCCTCCGTGCGGCGCTTAGTCTGGACGGGGAAGCACCAGCCTGGGAATGCAGCCTAAGGCGCTTCCTTTTCCTCGGAAAGAGCTCTCCCTGCGGGAGCCTTTGGAGGTGTGCACACCCCCAGCCCCTAAGCCCTCTGCAAGGAAGCCTGGCTCCTAGGTCCGAAGGGAAGGCGAGAGCTGAGCTGGGGCAGCAGTCAGGCACCGGTCACGTCTCCCACACCCCCGCAGCCTGCTCCTTCCCGGGCGCGAACGCTAGAAGCTGGGCAGGGCTTGGGGAGGCTTGC
>NW_011467261.1:0-526 GCF_000754665.1 Bison bison bison | reverse complement strand
TGACTTTTTGTATAACATCTCAGTAGTATAAAAACAGACTCTGGAAATAAAAAATTGGGATCAGTTTCTCGAAATACTGGTCTCCCCATGTCTCTCTCTCTTTCACTCTGGCTGAGTCTCCATCTGGAGCGCGGAACCCACCATGCTTACTAATTATGCCTGGGCTTCTAAGATCCGACCCGGGAGGCCTCAGTGTCTCCTCTCCTTCGGGAGAACGGAAGGACGCCTGCGGCCTACGTAAGTGGTACAAACTTCTTGTCTTGAAGTTTTATTGGTCTCCCGCGTAAACCAAGCTACTCAGCCTCTTTTCTCCACTGAATTTTCCTACTGAGCTATCCTTATTCTATTACTCTTTATATCTTTAATTAATATCTAATTGAAGCTATTGTATCCTGACCCTCGCCGACGCCGTCCCCGCTTCGAATACCCTGGATCAGCTGGGGCAGGACCCCAGCAGTAGTGCTTTCACCTTCTCAGCCTGGCTTCGTGTCACGTAAGGAGACACAGCAGTGCTGTCATACATTAT
>NW_011467260.1:0-516 GCF_000754665.1 Bison bison bison | reverse complement strand
CTCGAGATGAATGCCTGTCTCCCCGGGTGCGTCTGGAATGCAACCCCGAGATCCCGGTCGCCCCTGGAGAGGAACATTGGCTTCTGGACAGAAGCCTAGATGAGGTCTATTGGCCCTGCAGTCACTCGAGAGCAATCCCCAGCTTTCCTTCGCAACTCGCATGGAAGACTGGACTTCCGTGGGCCAACACAAGAGGCATCCTGAATTCCCCGTCGTAATTCGAGAATCCTGCTACACCTGAGAAAAACCACGTGGTTCCCCCGTCATCGCAAGATGTAGCCCTGTGCCGCTACAGCGTCTCAGGAGAAGTCCCACTTTAGGAATTGGAGTTCGAAACGGTACTTGTCACCCTTGATGCGCCCCCACAAAGTGCCCCGACATCCCGGTCTCCCTCGAGAGGAACACCGAAGTTTTCCGGCTCCACTTCCTCTGAGCCTCTTCTACCCTCCTGATCTGGACAGGAGGGTCGAATCCTCTGCTTTGTCTGGAAGGGGTTCCCGACCTTCCGGTCGCACC
>NW_011467259.1:0-512 GCF_000754665.1 Bison bison bison | reverse complement strand
AGTCGACCCTCCTGTGGAGATCAGGAGGGTAGAAGGGGCTCAGAGGAAGTGGTGCCGTAAAACCTCGGTGTTCCTCTCCAGGGGAGACCGGGGATGCCGGGGAACTTGTGGGGGCGCATCAAGGGTGCCAAGTACCGCTTTGACCTCCAGTTCCTCAGGTGGGACATCTCCTGAGACGCTCTAGAGGAAAGGGGTTCATCTTGCGATGACGGGGGAACCACGTGGTTTTTCTCGAGTTGCGGCGGGGAATTCAGGATGCCTCTTGTGTTGGCCCAGGGAAGTCCAACTCTTCCATTCGAGTTGCCGGAGGAAAGCTCGGGGATTGACTCTCGGAGTGACCTGCAGTGCCAATAGACCGTCAGTCTAGGCTTGTGTCCAGAAGACCAATGTTCCTCTCCAGGGGCGACCGGGATCTCGGGGTTGCATTCCAGACGCACCCGGAGAGACAGGCATTCATCTCGACTGGAAGCAAAGAAACCCGCTCTGCTCTCGAGTCGCGACGGGTATCTCTT
>NW_011467258.1:0-540 GCF_000754665.1 Bison bison bison | reverse complement strand
AGGGTATTCTAAGGAGAGACGGCGTAGGCGAAGATCAGGAAACAACTGCTTAATTAAATGTTAGTTAAGGATATAAAGAGTAATAGAATGAGGATAGCTCAGTGAGGAAATTCAGTGGACAAAAAGAGGCTGAATAATTCAGCCAGAAGGTAAGAGAAAGAACGACATGGTGAGACCAAGTTTCGGTGAAGAAGGCCCGCACTTTATTTTTCAAAGTAGTTTTTATACCTTAAGTTATGCATAGAGGATAATGGGGGAAGGGGTAGAGTCTTGCAGCAAACCAGGCTTTCTTCCTGCAAACTTATCATATGCAAAAGCTTAGGTGATTTGCATCATCTTCTGGCCCGGAGGCCTGTTAACATTTTAAGACCTTTTCTTCAGAAAACTTATTTTTCTCTAAAGGTGGTTGGTCAGGAGCCACCCTCCAAAAAAGCATTAGATAAAGTTGCATTCCTACAGAGCAAAGGTGTGGTGGGCTATAACAAGAAAAAGAATTAACTCAAGGGTCCCAGGTTACAAACATTAAAGCTACTACTTACA
>NW_011467257.1:0-524 GCF_000754665.1 Bison bison bison | reverse complement strand
GGGAACTGGGGCTGCGTGGAGCAGGGAACCACGTAGTCCGCCCTCTGTCGGCACAACCTGGCGGTCGCAGAAAGGCCTCGCCTTTGGGCTCAAGGCCTTGACCGCTCCACCCCTTTGCTGAAAGGTCAGAGCCGCGCGGTTTTCCCAAGCAGCCTAGTGTCCGCTGCAAGTCCAAGGGCCAGAACCCTGAACTCTGGCCGGCTGGCCCAGCCCTGCTTCTGGCACTTTGGAGGCCAGCGGGCCCTTGACCACCTGCTGGGATGGGAAAGGGAAGGGTCCACGAATTGCACCCTAGAAACTTAGTAGGGTGCATGGGTTTCAAAACCCGGTGGTCGCCCAGGCAGCAAACAAGGGAGGAGGGCACCCTGCTGCCCTTTCATGGCAGCATCTGTGGCTGTCCTGCTGAGGGGGCCTTTCCATGGGGACCGTGTGCAGTACAAGTTTGGTGTTTTGGAACCGAATAATTAGAACGTGTAAAAATTGTAAATGATGTGGTGGTTTGGTTCAAACAAAACAAAACAAAA
>NW_011467256.1:0-512 GCF_000754665.1 Bison bison bison | reverse complement strand
CCAGGGTCCCTGCAGACTTGGGAAGGAGAGTCAGGCCTCGTCTTGTGTTGAGGCATGGAACTCCGCTTGCCTCTCGAGGTGTTCCCGGGGAGACAGGCCACTTGTCGAGTGGTATTTGGAACCGGGGTTTTTTTCCCGACGATGCACGGGCGAGTCACTACCCCTTCATGTTGACTTCATTCACAGGGTGGAGTTCGAAGAGGTGTCCGGGCATCGGGTTCTCCTCAAGAGGGGACAGGGAAATCGGGGTCCTTCGGAATGTGGAACCACCCACGAGGCCACGTCTGGAATGTCGTCGTGAGACCGGCCTCATCCTGAGGTGTGACCGGAAGGTCGGGAACCCCTTCCAGACAAAGCAGAGGAGTCGGCCCTCCTGTCCAGATCAGGAGGGTAGAAGAGGCTCAGAGGAAGTGGTGCCGGAAAACTTCGGTGTTCCTCTCGAGGGAGACCGGGATGTCGGGGCACTTTGTGGGTCGCATCAAGGGTGACAATTACCGTTTCGAACTCCAATT
>NW_011467255.1:0-506 GCF_000754665.1 Bison bison bison | reverse complement strand
GCAAAGAACCCCGCTCTGCTCTCGAGTCGCGACGGGTATCTCTAGGAGCTCACTGGGTGGACTAAAGGGAGTCAAGCCTCCTGAGGCGTTTGGAGAGAGGTCGAGAGATTGGTCTCTAGGCCATACAGGAGACGAAGGCCCTCAAGTCGCGATGACGGGGGGGGCTTGGGGTTGTTCTCGAGCGGCAGCCCAAGTGTGCGGTTTCTCGCGAGGCACGATGGCGAGGTCAGTGAGCCTCTCGTGGGGTGCCAAGGAAGTCGGGTCTCCATGTGAATGGCGACGGGGAGCGTGTCATTGCTCTCAAGTCATAGTAGGGGAATCTGGCCTCGAGACGTGTTGAAGGTCTCTCGACGTCTTTCTCGGGTTGAGGCAGGACACCCTGGGGTCCCTCGACTTGTGCAGGTGACCTCAGGGTGCTGCTCATGGTGGCTCTGAGAAGTCAGGGAAACTGGAGGTGGGAGGGGCCTCTCGGCACTCCACTGGGTTTGGTGCATTGGAAGAGGGCC
>NW_011467254.1:0-507 GCF_000754665.1 Bison bison bison | reverse complement strand
AGAGAGTCAGGAATAAAAATAGTGAGGACTGGGAGCCAGAAGAGCTGAGTCCTTGTGTTCCATCCGACTCATGTTAATGGAGGCCTGGGCTTTGTAAGGCATTCTTTAGGTGGCTTGGGATTTAGAGACCGTAGAAGAAGCTTAGGTTTTAAGAGCCTTGATTCTCCTTTCAATAAATATAACTTATTGAATGGAGATAAATCACTGGCAAAAACAAAGACACAAACAAGAAATGTCCAGTAGATAATGTAGTTCCAGTGGAGGAAGCAAGTAGGCAGGTGTCAGGACCATTGATGGTGACCTTGACGTCTTTAGATAACTTGTGTGCATTAACTTGACTGAACGGAATTGAATAAAATGTACTCTTTTATTTTTAAAATGAACTCAAACTTTATTTCGTTAGGGGTATTTTAGTAAGCTTGTTTGGAAATAAGGACTTTGGTACTAAGAAACTCTTTTAGTAGGCAGACACTTGTTTTTCAAAGTTTAATTTCAAAGAGCAATGCT
>NW_011467253.1:0-514 GCF_000754665.1 Bison bison bison | reverse complement strand
TTAAGCTCTGATGAACAGGAAGAGTTCAATGAACAAGCGGCTCAGTACCATAGAGAGGATATGCCTTGGGAGATGATGGTTAGCATACAACCCCCCCGCGGGAAAGGGGAAAAGCATTCAGGGCTTTCCGAAGAACAGCTGGAAAATTTAATTCAGAAAATTGTTATAGCAGTAAAAAAGGATGCACAGGGAGATTCCCACTCCAGCCAGCCTGTGGCTCCAGCATATCCTCCCTCAGTTCTTGCTGGGCTCGACCCACCTCCGCCTTTCGTAGAACCGCGAGAGCTTATATCTATCCCTGCTTCTTTGCCTGGTGAAAACATAAAAATTAAAAGTGAGATATTATTATCTCCTCTTCAAGAAGCAATTAAGTGAGCTAATGATGAAGGAGAACATATTCCCGGGTTTTCAGGAATCTATCCAGTATTTGAAAATGCTCAACAGCAGAGGTATTATGAACCTCTACCCTTTAAACAACTAAAAGAGTTAAAAATGGCTTGTGCACAATACGGCC
>NW_011467252.1:0-514 GCF_000754665.1 Bison bison bison | reverse complement strand
CTGGAGGAATCAACCTACCTGACTTCAGGCTCTACTACAAAGCCACAGTTATCAAGACAGTATGGTACTGGCACAAAGACAGAAATATAGATCAATGGAACAAAATAGAAAGCCCAGAGATAAATCCACGCACATATGGACACCTTATCTTTGACAAAGGAGGCAAGAATATACAGTGGATTAAAGACAATCTCTTTAACAAGTGGTGCTGGGAAAACTGGTCAACCACTTATAAAAGAATGAAACTAGAACACTTTCTAACACCATACACAAAAATAAACTCAAAATGGATTAAAGATCTAAACATAAGACCTGAAACTATAAAACTCCTAGAGGAGAACATAGGCAAAACACTCTCTGACATACATCGCAGCAGGATCCTCTATGACCCACCTCCCAGAATTTTGGAAATAAAAGCAAAAATAAACAAATGGGACCTAATTAAACTTAAAAGCTTCTGCACATCAAAGGAAACTATTAGCAAGGTGAAAAGGCAGTCTTCAGAATGGGAGAA
>NW_011467251.1:0-519 GCF_000754665.1 Bison bison bison | reverse complement strand
TCCCATGCGAGTGGCCAGGGGGAGCGCGTCACTGCTCCCCGAGCCATGGTAGGGGAAGTCTGGCCTCGAGACGTGTTGAGAAGGTCTCTCGTGGTCTTTCTCGGGTTGAGGCAGGAAACCCTGGGTTCCCTCGACTTGTGCAGGTGACCTCAGGGGGCTTCTCATGGTGGCTCTGAGAAGCCAGGGAAACTGGAGGTGGGAGGGGCCTCTCGGGACTCCACTGGATTTGGTGCATTGGAAGAGGGCCTCATCTCCAGTTCAGGCAGGAACCGCAGGGTACCTCTGATTTCAGACTCCGATCGCAGGGTCCCTGCAGACTGGGGACAGGAGAGTCAGGCCTCGTCTTGGGTGGAGGCATGGAACTCCGCTTGCCTCTCAAGATGTCCCCGGGGAGAGAGGCCGCTTGTCGAGCTGTATTTGGAACCTGGGGTTTTTTCCGAACGATGCACGGAAAAACTGCCCCTTCGTGTGGACTTCATTCACAGGGTGGAGTTCGGAGAGGTGTCCGGGCATCGGGTT
>NW_011467250.1:0-557 GCF_000754665.1 Bison bison bison | reverse complement strand
AGATTTATTTGTACCCAGCAAGGATCTCATTTCAAGTATGAAGGAGAAATCAAAAGCTTTTCAGACAAGCAAAAGCTGGGAGAATTCTGCACCACCAAACCAGCTCTCCAACAAATACTAAAGGATATTCTCTAGACAGGAAACACAAAAACGGTGTATAAATTCGAACCCAAAACAATAAAGTAAATGGCAACGGGATCATACTTATCAGTAATTACCTTAAACGTAAATGGGTTGAACGCTCCGACCAAAAGACAAAGACTGGCTGAATGGATACAAAAACAAAACCCCTACATATGTTGTTTACAAGAGACCCACCTCAAAACAGGGGACACATACAGACAAAGTGACGGGCTGGAAAAAGATTTTCCATGCAAATAGGGACCAAAAGAAAGCAGGAGTAGCAATTCTTATATCAGATAAAATAGACTTTAAAACAAAGGCTGTGAAAAGAGACAAAGATGGTCACTACATAATGATCAAAGGATCAATCCAAGAAGAAGCTATAACAATTATATATGCACCCAACTCGGGCGCACCACAGTATGTAAGACAAA
>NW_011467249.1:0-567 GCF_000754665.1 Bison bison bison | reverse complement strand
GGAACCTCAGGGTTTCCTCTGACTTTCAGACTCCGATCGCAAGGTCCCTGCAGACTTGGGACAGGAGAGTCAGGCCTCGTCTTGGGTTGAGGCATGGAACTCCGCTTGCCTCTCGAGGTGTTCCCGGGGAGACAGGCCACTTGTCGAGCGGTATTTGGAACCTGGGGGTCTTTTCCCGACGATGCACGGGCGAGTCACTGCCCCTTCGTGTTGACTTAATTCACAGGGTGGAGTTCAAAGAGGTGTCCGGGCATCGGGTTCTTATCAAGAGGGGACCGGGAAATCGGGGTCCTTCGGAATGTGGAACCACCCACGAGGCCACGTCTGGAATGTCCTCGTGAGACCGGCCTCAACCTGAGGTGCGACCGGAAGGTCGGGAACCCCTTCCAGACAAAGCAGAGGAGTCGACCCTCCTGTCCAGATCTGGAGGGTAGAAGGGGCTCAGAGGAAGTGGTACCGGAAAACTTCGGTGTTCCTCTCGAGGGAGACTGGGATGTCGGCGCACTTTGTGGGTCGCATCAAGGGTGACAAGTACCGTTTCGAACTCCAATTCCTAAAGTGGGACTT
>NW_011467248.1:0-555 GCF_000754665.1 Bison bison bison | reverse complement strand
GAATCCCGCCGCAACTCGAGAAAAACCACGTGGTCCCCCGTCATCGCAAGATGAAGCCCTTTCCCGCTACAGCGTCTCAGGAGAAGTCCCACGTGAGGAATTGGAGGTCGAAACGGTACTTGGCACCCTTGATGCGCCCCCCCAAAGTTCCCCCGCATCCCGGTCTCCCTGGAGAGGAACACCGAGGTTTTCCGGCACCACTTCCTCTGAGCCCCTTCTACCCTCCTGATCTCCACAGGAGGGGCGACTCCCCTGCTTTGTCTGGAAGGGGTTCCCAACCTTCCGGTCGCACCTCAGGATGAGGCCGGTCTCACGACGACATTCCAGACGTGGCCTCGTGGGTGCTTCCACGTTGGGAAGCACCCCGATTTCCCGGTCCCCTCTTGATAAGAACCCGATGCCCGGACACCTCTCCGAACTCCACCCTGTGAATGAAGTCAACACGAAGGGGCAGTGACTCGCCCGTGCATCGTCCGGAAAAACCCCCAGGTTCCAAATACCGTTCGACAAGTGGCCTCTCTCCCCGGGGACACCTCGAGAGGCAAGCGGAGTTCC
>NW_011467247.1:0-524 GCF_000754665.1 Bison bison bison | reverse complement strand
TGTTAATTAAGGATATAAAGAGTAATAGAATGAGGATAGCTCAGTGAGGAAATTCAGTGGAGAAAAGAGGCTGAAGGATTCAGCCAGAAGTAAGAGAAAGAACGACATGGTGAGACCAAGTTTCGGTGAAAAAAGGCCCGCACTTTATTTTTCAAAGTAGTTTTTATAGCTTAAGTTATGCATAGAGGATAATGGGGGAAGGGGTAGAGTCTTGCAGCAAACCAGGCTTTCTTCCTGCAAACTTATCATATGCAAACGCTTCGGTGATTTGCATCATCTTCTGGCCCGGAGGCCTGTTAACATTTTAAGACCTTTTCTTCACAAAACTTTTTTTTCTCTAAGGTGGTTGGTCAGGAGCCACCCTCCAAAAAAGCATTAGATAAAGTTGCATTCCTACAGAGCAAAGGTGTTTTGGGCTATAACAAGAAAAAGAATTAACTCAAGGGTCCCAGGTTACAAACATTAAAGCTACTACTTACACCAATTATATTAATCAATACACTGCCAGGGACACAGCAGGTAAG
>NW_011467246.1:0-504 GCF_000754665.1 Bison bison bison | reverse complement strand
TTCATGGGTGAGGCCCAATCTGATGGGCCCAGCCCCTGGCTGCTCTCACCTCAGGCCACTCTGCTTCCAGGACTTGGGCCGAGGCCAAGTTCTTCCTGGTCTTGGTCTTTGCCTTGGGGTTGCAACACTGAAAAAGTGCCCACAGGCGGGCCCTTTGGTTACACTCTCTTGCGGATGGGGGCAGCCCCGACTTCAGGACCTGCCGAGAGCGGGGGGGAACCTATGGGGCAGCCCAGGCTTCCAGACCGAGATGCTGGAAAGCTCCTCCCTGGGGTGGTGGTGGAAGGTAGGTGAAGGCTGCTGAGACTGAGCTTACAAGGACACTGCCCCCTCCCCAGCCTCAAGTCCCTCAGGCCCTAAGTGAACAGACAGCTCTGTCCCCACTGGACGTGTGTGTCAGAGGAAACTCTGGAGAAGGCAGCATCACTCAGAACCTCTAGGGTTTTCCAAACATAATGTCCAACATGCAACCAAAGAAGCAAAAAAGGGTGTAACAACAAACAA
>NW_011467245.1:0-508 GCF_000754665.1 Bison bison bison | reverse complement strand
TCAGAGGAAGTGGTGCCGGAAAACCTCGGTGTTCCTCTCCAGGGAGACCGGGATGCCGGGGAACTTTGTGGGGGCGCATCAAGGGTGCCAAGTACCGTTTCGACCTCCAATTCCTAACGTGGGACTTCTCCTGAGACGCTGTAGCGGGACAGGGCTTCATCTTGCGATGACGGGGGAACCACGTGGTTTTTCTCGAGTTGCGGCGGGATTCTCGAGTTACGACGGGGAATTCGGGATGCCTCTTGTGTTGGCCCAGGGAAGTCCAATCTTCCATTCCGAGTTCGCGAAGGCAAGTCTGGGGACTTGCTCTCGACGTCGACTGCAGGGCCAAGTAGGACCTACGATCTAGGCGTTAGTGTCCACGAAACGCCGAAGGTTCCTCTCCAGGGGCGACCGGGATCTCGGGGTTGCATTCCAGACGCACCCGGGGAGACAGGCATTCATCTCGAGTGGAAGCAAAGAACCCCGCTCTGCTCTCGAGTCGCGACGGGTATCTCTTGGAGCTCAC
>NW_011467244.1:0-501 GCF_000754665.1 Bison bison bison | reverse complement strand
TTTTTCATATGTTTGTTAGCCATCTGTATGTCTTCTTTGGAGAAATGTCTATTTAGATCTTTGGCCCATTTTTTTGATTGGGTCATTTATTTTTCTGGAGTTGAGCTGTAGGAGTTGCTTGTATATTTTTGAGATTAGTTATTTGTCGGTTGCTTCATTTGCTATTATTTTCTCCCATTCTGAAGGCTGTCTTTTCACCTTGCTAATAGTTTCCTTTGATGTGCAGAAGCTTTTAAGTTTAATTAGGTCCCATTTGTTTATTTTACTTTTATTTCCAATATTCTGGGAGGTGGATCATAGAGGATCCTGCTGTGATGTATGTCAGAGAGTGTTTTGCCTATGTTCTCCTCTAGGAGTTTTATAGTTTCTGGTCTTACGTTGAGATCTTTAATCCATTTTGAGTTTATTTTTGTATATGGTGTTAGAAAGTGTTCTAGTTTCATTCTTTTACAAGTGGTTGACCAGATTTCCCAGCACCACTTGTTAAAGAGATTGTCTTTA
>NW_011467243.1:0-583 GCF_000754665.1 Bison bison bison | reverse complement strand
TCGCGCCTGGGCGCAGAGCTGGAGCTCCGCCGGTGTGGAAGCTCCCTCGGTCCTTCCCAGTAACAGGCTTGCAAGCACCCGCCGGCAGCCAGCCTCTTCTCTCCCGCGTTCCGGGCATTGGGCTCCAAACCTAGGACCAAAGTACTGCCCGGAGCTCACTGATCATGGGCTGGTTCCCCTGCGCTGCGGCTGTGCTAGGGAGCCCAAACGCACAGGGGAAGCCCGCACAGCACATCCACCTGCCTCTAGGCGGGAGGACAGCTGCAGGGAAGGCCCGGTCTGACAGGCGCTTTCTGGGCACAAACGGAGCAACACTCTGGCTGTGGAGCCGCCTCCCCAAGCCAGGGGCACCGGGACCCTGATTCCCTCCGTGCGGCGCTTAGTCTGGGCGGGGAAGCACCAGCTTGGGAATGCAGCCTGGGGCGCTTCCTTTCCCTCGGAAAGAGCTCTCCCTGCGGGAGGCTTTGGCAGTGTGCACACCCCCAGCCCTTAAGCCCTCTGCAAGGACGCCTGGCTCCTAGGTCCGAAGGGAAGGCGAGAGCTGAGCTGAGGCAGCAGTCAGGCACCGGTCACGTCTCCCACA
>NW_011467242.1:0-517 GCF_000754665.1 Bison bison bison | reverse complement strand
TCTTTCACAGAGCTAGACAAATAATTTCACAATTGTATGGAAATACAAAAAACCTCGAATAGCCAAAGCGATCTTGAGAAAAAAGAATGGAACTGGAGGAATCAACCTGCCTGACGTCAGGTTCTACTACAAAGCCACAGTCATCAAGACAATACGGTACTGGCACAAAGACAGAAATATAGATCAATGGAACAAAATAGAAAGCCCAGAGATAAATCCACGCACATATGGACACCTTGTCTTTGACAAAGGAGGCAAGAATATACAATGAATTAAAGACAATCTCTTTAACAAGTGGTGATGGGAAAACTGGTCAACCACTTGTTAAAAAATGAAACTAGACCACTTTCTAACACCATACACAAAATAAACTCAAAATGGATTAAAGATCTAAACATAAGACCAGAAACTATAAAACTCCTAGAAGAGAACATAGGCAAAACACTCTCTGACACACATCACAGCAGGATCCTCTATGACCCACCTCCCACAATATTGGAAATAAAAGCAAAATAAA
>NW_011467241.1:0-531 GCF_000754665.1 Bison bison bison | reverse complement strand
GCATACGCAAAGGCGGGATCGAGCTTTCAGGAGTCCCCCTGGAAATTTCTCGAGCATATACCCCCAAAACAGAGTCTGCCTACTTTTCTGCTTGTGCTTTCACCTAACTCTGACTTTACGGGGGGCTCTCCCCCACTACCTCTCTCTGAAAAAAAGAGTTAGCTTACAGTTCCAGTTTATAATTCCTGGGTGTGACAGTGTTTAACCTACAAACTCCTTTGGAAATCCTCTAGCCTGCCTGAATAGGTTCTTCCGGCCACATGTGAGTGTTCAGAGCCTCCCAACTGTGAGAGGCAGGAGATGTTCTAAACTGTCTAAACACAGATTCTTTTGAGTAGTTAAAAGATTGATTAGAAATTGTATTGGTGAATGGTTTTTCACTTGTTGGGCCATTGTTTGCTGCTCAGTTTCCATATCCCTTACCTGCTGTGTCCCTGGCAGTGTATTGATTAATATAATTGGTGTAAGTAGTAGCTTTAATGTTTGTAACCTGGGACCCTTGAGTTAATTCTTTTCTTGTTATAGCCCAAA
>NW_011467240.1:0-500 GCF_000754665.1 Bison bison bison | reverse complement strand
GCTCAGCCACGTGATCAGGGTCTGCTGAATCAAGGGATTTAGCGCTTTGCTCAGCTGCATGCTTAATCCCTGCTCAGCTGCGTGACTCCTGCCTGATCAGCTGTGTGATTAGTCCCTGCTCAGCTGCGTGATTAGTGCCTGCTCAAGACCGGGTTAGGAGCCGGCTGAGTGACGTGATTAGAGTCTGCTTAGCCACTTAATGGCAGTCTGCTCAGCTCCTTGATCTTTGCCTGCTGAGCTGTGTGATTCCTGCCTGCTCACTCCAAGAGTATTGCCTGCTGAGCTGCATGATTGGTGTCTGCTGAGCTGCACCATTTGTGTCTGCTGAGCTGCATGATTGGTGTCTGCTGAGCTGCACCATTTGTGTCTGCTGAGCTGCACCATTGGTGTCTGCTGAGCTGCCCAAATTGTGTCTGCTCAGTCACGGGTGTAGAGCCTGCTGCGTCACGTGTTTAGAGTCTGCTTAACCACTTCATTACAGTTTGCTCAGCTCCTTGACG
>NW_011467239.1:4163-4870 GCF_000754665.1 Bison bison bison | reverse complement strand
CCCCCGACAAACACTCTTGAGCCTGCATCACCGTCCCTGCACTGAACTAGGCTGTGTCCTGCACTTGTTCAAGACTCTGACAAACACTCCTGAGCCAACATCTTGGTTCCTGTACTGAACCAGGATAGTTCCAGCATTTGTTCAAGCCCCGGCAAACAATCCTGAGACGACAACTCTCTCCCTGCCACTGAAGTAAGGTGTGTCCTCCCCTTGACCAATACCCCAGGCAACACTACGATCCCATATCTCACTCACTGCACTGAAGTTCGCTGGTCCCTGCCCTCATTCAAATCCCTGACAAACACTCCTGAGCCAACATCACCATCCCTGCACTGAACTAGAATGGTTTCTACTTTGTTCAAGCCCCCAGAAAACCATCCTGAGCTGACAACTCACTGCCTGCCCCTGAACTAAGGTGTGTCCTCCCCTTTTTCAATCCCCCTGGAAACCCTCCTGTACCCGCATCTCACGCCCTGCCTTGAAGCCGCCTGGTTCCTGCCCTTGTTCAAGACTTTGATAAATGCTCCTGAAACCACATTTTGGTCCCTGCACTGAAGCAGGTGGGTCCTGCCCACGTTGAAGGTCTAACAAACACTTCTGAGCCCATATCTCGCTCTCTACACTGAACTGGGCTGAGTCCTACACTTGTTCAGATTAGATCAGTCGCTCAGTCGTGTCCGGCTCTTTGCGAACCCATGAATCTCAGT
>NW_011467239.1:0-339 GCF_000754665.1 Bison bison bison | reverse complement strand
GGAAGGGCGCTGGGGGCCCCTGAAGAAAATGTGGTCCTGGGCAATTGGCAAGCTCCAAAGGCCCAGCAGAGTAGGGTCTGGGCAGGGCTACAGATGTACGTGTTGCAGCCATGCCTTTGAGTGTCTCCTTCAGGCCTGCATCTGAGGAGGAGCAGCACCTGAGGCCTCCAAGTCAGGAATGACCAGAGATGGTACACAAGAGCAGCATCTGTACACAGTTATTGCTGTAAATTCGGGTGATCCTGGCATATAGCTAAGACATGGGAGTCATTCACATACACACACAACACACACACATGTACACACACACGCACACACACACACACACACACACACACA
>NW_011467238.1:0-500 GCF_000754665.1 Bison bison bison | reverse complement strand
TTCCGCTTTGCCTCTCGAGGTGTCCCCGGGGAGAGAGGCCACTTGTCGAGCCGTATTTGGAACCTGGGGGTCTTTTCCGGACGATGCCCGGGCGAGTCACTGCCCCTTCGTGTTGACTTCATTCACAGGGTGGAGTTCGGAGAGGTGTCCGGGCATCGGGTTCTTACCAAGAGGGGCCCGGAAATCGGGGTGCTTCGCAATGTGGAAGCACCCACGAGGCCACGTCTGGAATGTCGTCGTGAGACCGGCCTCATCCTGAAGTGCGACCGGAAGGTCGGGAACCCCTTCCAGACAAAGCAGGGGAGTCGACCCTCCTGTGGAGATCAGGAGGGTAGAAGGGGCTCAGAGGAAGTGGTGCCGGAAAACCTCGGTGTTCCTCTCCAGGGAGACCGGGATGCCGGGGAACTTTGTGGGGGCGCATCAAGGGTGCCAAGTACCGTTTCGACCTCCAATTCCTAACGTGGGACTTCTCCTGAGACGCTGTAGCGGGAAAGGGCTTC
>NW_011467237.1:0-508 GCF_000754665.1 Bison bison bison | reverse complement strand
ATAAAAAACTACTCCAGAAAAGACAGGAATAGAAGAAACATACCTCAACATAATAAAAGACTATATATGACAACCACAGCAACATTATCTCAATGGTGAAAAATTGAAAGCATTTCCTCTAAAGTCAGGAACAAGACAAGGATGCCACTTTCACAATTACTATTCAACACAGTTTTGGAAGTTTTGGCCACAGCAATCAGAGCAGAAAAAGAAATAAAAGGAATCCAAATTGGAAAAGAAGAAGTAAAACTCTCACTATTTGCAGATGACAGGATCCTCTACATAGAAAACCCTAAAGACTCCACCAGAAAATTACTAGAACTAATCAATGACTATAGTAAAGTTGCAGGATATAAAATCAACACACAGAAATCCCTTGCATTCCTATACACTAATAATGAGAAAACAGAAAGAGAAATTAAGGAAACAATTCCATTCACCATTGCAACGAAAAGAATAAAATACTTAGGAATATATCTACCTAAAGAAACTAAAGACCTATATATAG
>NW_011467236.1:0-521 GCF_000754665.1 Bison bison bison | reverse complement strand
AAGAAAGAAAGATATAACAATTTATTAAATATATATGCACCAACATGGGAGCACCACAGTACGTAAAACAAATAGCTAACAAGTATGAAAAGGAGAATTAACAATAACACAATAATAGTGGGAGACTTTAATACCCCACTTACACCTATGGATAGATCAACTAAACAGAAAATTAACAAGGAAACACAAACTTTAAACGATACAATAGACCAGTTTGACCTAATTGATATCTATAGGACATTTCATCCCAAAACAATAAATTTCACCTTTTTTCTCAAGTGCACATGGAACCTTCTCTAGGATAGATCACATCCTGGACCATAAAGCTAGCCTTGGTAAATTCAAAAAAATAGAAATCATTCCAAGCATTTTTTCTGACCACAATGCAGTAAGATTAGAGCTCAATTACAGGAAAAAAACTATTAAAAATTCCAACATATGGAGGCTGAACAACACGCTGCTGAATAACCAACAAATCACAGAAGAAATCAAAAAAGAAATCAAAATTTGCATAGAAACGA
>NW_011467235.1:0-526 GCF_000754665.1 Bison bison bison | reverse complement strand
AGAGTTTCAGGGTTCTGGCCCTTTGGACTTGCAGGGACGACTAGGCTGCTTGGGAAAACCGCGCGGCTCTGACCTTTCAGCAAAGGGGTGGAGCGGTCAAGGCCTTGAGCCCAAAGGCGAGGCCTTTCTGCGACCGCCAGGTGGTGCCAACAGAGGGCGGACTACGTGGTTCCCTGCTCCACGCAGTCCCAGTTCCCTGACCTGTGGTCCGCACCCCTCCGCCGCGCCCACTGGGATGCCGACCCTTGGGGACCCAGGAGCGCACGCAATGGGCGTTCCCAGCCGCCATGGCGACCCCCGAGAGGACAACGGGGAACCCCTCCCCTACCCCCGCCAGGAGCCGACCCCCGCCCCGCGCCGCCCCGCCCCTGCCATGTTCCCGGTGCCTTCCCAGCCGCAGTGGGGATCCCCGGAGCACAACTGGGACCGACCACCACCCACAGCGATCGGAGTCTCCACCCGCGCCGCCCGGGTTGAGCCCGCCCCGGGTGCGCTCCCGGCGCGGGTCCAGCCCCAGGGGCGGCCT
>NW_011467234.1:0-527 GCF_000754665.1 Bison bison bison | reverse complement strand
TCTTGAGCCGCACGACCCGCGACCGGACTCCAGCCTGCTGACCGCCCGCCGCCCCCCCCCCCCCGAACACCGCCACACCAGACCAGGCAACGGCGGCCGTGGCCGGGCCCGGGGGGCCCCGAGGGGGCTTCCAGGACCCCCCATTGACCGGGAGGGCGTGCGTGCGTGCGTGCGCGCGGGGCCTGGGGGCTGGGCTGAGGGGTGCGGAGGTCTCGGCGCCCTCCCACCCGCGGCCACTCCAGACCCGGCCGCGCTCGCTGAGCCGGGCTCCCCCCTGATCCCATTCGCTGCTCAGGCCCGCGCGGCCCCGGAGGTGTCGGTCTTCCGCGCCCGCCGCCTCCAACCCCCGCGGCCCAGGGGCCTCTGAACCTCCTGCGGGCCTAGACGCAGCGAAACTTGAGCGCCCAACTTGCCCGGCACCTGTCCGGTGCCCAAACCCACCAGAAGCCAGGGAGGCGCGGTCGACCCGAGCGCCTCAGCCCCTCCCCTTCGCACTACCGAGGCCCCCCCTTTGCCCCCACGCCAAG